>NW_019450593.1:0-870 GCF_002814215.2 Seriola lalandi dorsalis | reverse complement strand
AATAATTATAAATCTATTCAGTGCAAAGTCGTAAAAAAATTATAAATTGATTGATTAATATGTAATAAAACAACAAACAAACAATTAAAGCATTAAGTTAATTAATATTTCTATTTCCTTATTGTCTAAAAATTCATAATTAATAATTGAATATTAAAATGAGCTCTAATTGCCTCTGAATAAGTAAGTGGAATAACAAAAAGTAAAATCATTTTGAAAAATAATTTTGTAATTCCATTTTAAAATTTAATTTCTGAAATATTGGAAAGGAAAAAGATTTGTTTAAATTAATAAATTTAATGTTTTTTTATTTTACTTTTCGAATGGTTTAAATGTAAGTTCAATTAATTGATTTATAGCTCGTCAAAATGTATGACTTTATTAATTAAATTTGATTAAACACTGAGAATGTGGCACACTGGAGACTCCATACAGCAGCATGTGTAGCATCAAACCTTGGTTTCTGTCATTGAAAACGTGAGGTCGTCGTGTTAAGAGAACAGCAGGAGAATCTGCCTCGCTTTAACAGTCACATCATCAACAAACTCTGTTTGTCCAAATGCGAAAAAGAATATGTTGAATATTTTATTAGAGTAATATGCAAAACATATTAGTTTTTTTCTTTTTTCTTTTTTTTCTTTTTTTTTTTGTTGTTTTTCTTTTTTATTGCTTAGGTTGTTCTCATGTCAGAGCCATATGTATGCAAGCTAGTGTATGATTCACCTGAGCCACAGAATAACAGGTTTGTCATTAATAATGAAACATGAACAATGCACTGCTTTTCCAATAGTCTGAGGGCAGCATTCACTTAAGATGACAGGATCTAAAAGTGGCATAAATACATAGATTCTTTACATATATATATATATA
>NW_019450592.1:0-1188 GCF_002814215.2 Seriola lalandi dorsalis | reverse complement strand
GGTATAAATGGGTTAACAGACAGATATCTGCTGATAAACTGATCTGATTTAAAAGGAAAATCTCTGTAAATAGTGTTAAAGTTCTATCAGTCTTAGAAACCCAGCAGTGATTAGGCTCTGATAAAAACCCAGCATACCTTAACATTACATCTGGGATCAGACTGATGCGTTTCTGCATCTACGGCCTCTTCTCTGTCATCCCTGACCTTTGACCTCCTCTCTACAGGCTGCTGCTGGTTATGTCAGCGAGGCTTTCTCTGCCGTCACTGTTAGATGAACGTCTGAAATATTAAAGCTGCTGCACAGGGAGAGATTTATTTCCATGTGAGGATCCACTCGTCTTATCAGAGCAGCAGTGACAGGGAGCGGCATCACATCAGCATCAATACTAATACTAATAAAACCCTGATCCACACAGCGACAAATCCAGACCGTCTCTGATCATCTGTACTCACCAGTGTTTACTCTCTTGTCTCTGTGGTTCAGACTACTCAAACTACTCTCAGCCTGAGGAGCAGAAAAATCAGCCTCATTTTAAAACCACATCTCGTGTATGAAAACAAGAGTGGTTAAAACCACAACATTGATTGATTTTGAGGGTCAAAGGTCATAGCTCAAAGTCAGTGTGACCTCAGAAAACACTTTTTAGTCATTACTCAAGACTTCACAGCAATTATGACAAGATTTCACACAAATGCTTCATATTTTCTATGACTGGATGAACAGGGATGTAACCTGAGACTAGTCTGAGTGGAGGAGGCAGACAACCATGAGGAGGTGTTTCTATTTTTTAAATGATATGATATATTTGTTTAAATTCTTCTTCTAATGGAGAAATTAACTGGTGGATGAACTGATGATGAAAATGTTTGTCATCTGCAGCCGTGTTCAGAAATATATGATGATGTAATGACTGAATGTAATGTTTTCATAAATCATTTTATCTTCAGTTCTGTCTCAAACAACAGGTTGTAAATGTAATTATGTAAACAAGTGTGCACTGCCGCCAAAGACCGTCCCTCCACCCCCCTCCCCTCCATCATGGTGCTGAACTGTGAGTTACATCATGTTTGTCGACCTCCTGCAGAGTGTGAGTCATGAGCAGCTGCCAGCCAGCGTTTATTAATACACACAGGTCCCACACCGCACACACATATACACATTCTACACACACACACACACACACAC
>NW_019450591.1:0-752 GCF_002814215.2 Seriola lalandi dorsalis | reverse complement strand
TGTGTGTGTGTGTGTGTGTGTGTGTGTGTGTGTGTGTGTGTGTGTGTGTGTGTGTATCCCTAGAGTTTTACACCAACCAGCCCAGCACACCACTGTGTCTCTGGGATTTGACAGTTCTACTAGACTCTGTCTTTTGGGAAACACACTTTGGGATAAGGGGGCGTGCACAGGGCTAACTGTATAGGGGAATGTGTGTATTTGTGCGTGTCTGTGATAGTGTAAGCATGGGGAACCCCAGACAGCTTTCAGCTCAATAGAACACAGCAGGAGTTTTAAAAGTTTTTTTTTAAGAAGTATAATCCCTGATGCAGAAAGAAAGGTCATCATGAACCATGCAAGTGTCAAGTGTACTATGGTTAATATACATGTGTGTGAAAACGACTATATATACTAGTGCTGTTAAATGGGGATTTCTTAAACTGAAATGATATAACAAAGCATATATCTGAGCACAAAGCATGTAGAAGGCAGTCAACACTGTTTCCTTAAGATACACAACTTGAGAGGCTTTTACGATCCTGACTGTATGATTTAACATGGTTGTTTTATTTCTTTTTTTTTAAATAATTTATTATGTTATACACCTGTCTAATATTGACATTTTTAATGTGGTTGGTTTGTCTTTAATTTTTATCATTTAATTTGCTTGCTGTATGTTTTATCCCATACTTTTTCTTAAGTGTATTGGGAAAGACTACAGTTTCAACAAGATTGATTGATTGACTGCTTCATTACTTCATTGATTAATTGAT
>NW_019450590.1:0-978 GCF_002814215.2 Seriola lalandi dorsalis | reverse complement strand
GGTGGGAACCTCTTTTCACCAGTGTTTCGTCTAGTTGGTCCCACGACACCTCCAGGAGGCTAGACCACGACTATTTTCTTTATCTTGCCTATGCTAATTTAATTCAAAAAGTGAAACTTTCATATATTCTTGATTCATTACATGTACAGTGAAATATTTCAAGCCTAGCCAAAAATCTAGTATAAAATTTGAATAATTCCTATGATCAATCAAAAAAGGATTTTTAACACAGAAATGTTCAATTTTTGAAAAGTTTATTTATGCACTCAATACTTGATTTGGGCTCCTTAAGCATGAATTACTGCATCAATGTGGCATGGCATGGAGGCGATCAGCCTATGGCACTGCTGAGGCGCTATATAAGCCCAGGTTGCTTTGACACTCCCTTGATTCACCAACCACCAAAACATAGTTCCTATACTGTCTGTGCACTATTTTTCAAATTATGCGCTGGCAACAAGTGGCAGCAAGTCTGCGTAGCTCGTAGTTTTTTGCAATATATTTGCATATATTAGTATATTTTTTGTCGATTGATGTTTTTTATTCTATGTCGTTGTTTTGTCTGACGATGGAGAAAATAATGTAGACAAAGGAAGAACTCCTGAGCTGACAAGGTGGGTCTCTTGGTGGAGAAGGAACAGGCTGAGTGCCAACCAGCCACAGGTAGACGAGGAACAGAAAACAGGCAGGCAATACTCGTAGTCGTGGACAGAAGGCTGGTGGATTCACTGGGGCTGAGACGTGAGGCGAAGGTCGGAGGCAAGTCGGGTCGATACCAGGTAAGCAGTCTGGGAACAAGTGCTGGAGAGTCAGGCATCAGATCAAAGACAATCTGTCAAAGTGTGAGTGGAGTGAAGCTGCATATCTACTGGCATGATTGGAGATGGTGAGGAGGTGAGAGCAGAAGGTGAAAGCAGTTAGGCTGATGAGGGGTGTGGCTGAGCAGCAGAGCAGGAGAGGGGCAGAGCAGACTGTGAC
>NW_019450589.1:0-895 GCF_002814215.2 Seriola lalandi dorsalis | reverse complement strand
TTTGTTATTGTTTTGATTGAGAGACCCCTAGTGGCAGAAATGAGATGATATACTTGAACAAAATTAGTTAAAACAAGTGCCTACCATTTTTTAATTGCTACTGGAGACCATAGATTATAAATAAAGATGGATGGACCCCCTGTGATGTCACCCGTAGGTTTCTCAAGAGTGATTTTGAAGCTCAGAGTGAGCTGCTCTTCCGTCGCAATCTTGGCAGTGCCTGACTCCCTGAACTCCCAGCTAATCCAAAAATGGGCAAAGTTGGGGCATATGTGGAGCTGAGACTTTAGTGCTTGGTAGAATTTAAACTAGTACTCGTACTCGTACTTGTACTCTTACTCGTTGTCTCCCCGCTCCCCGTAGCTGGCAGTAGAATTTAAACAGGCAAGTTATATAGAAATTCACCCATGCACAGTCGTCATGGAGGAGGAAATTAGCTGTAGAGACCAAAACTGTTTTTTATACCACGCTGTAAGCATGTTTATTTCCACTGTAAAATTGGCCATTTTAACATGGGAGTCAATCAGGATTGACTCGCTTTGGGAGCCAGACTCAAGTGGCCATTCAAAGAACTGCAGTTTTTAGCACATCTGTGTTGGCTTCATTTTTTAGCCCAGAAGGTAGCCCCTTGGTTAATACGGGCACAGGGCTGTAACGCCTCTAACAAGTCTGTCCCTTATGTTTCTCCCTTTTAAAAGTTACCATAGGTGGATCTGTGCATTCATCAATACAAGCGACACATTTGGCATACACATGATCTATTGTAACAAGACAGCTGGACTGTGTATAGGTATGTGCAGGGTGCAATTTGTTAAAAAATCAAAAAAAACTGTTATGCATCCACTGTAAACACTCCTTGATGGTGGGCGTAACAGAAACTATTTGCCCTAAATCA
>NW_019450588.1:0-835 GCF_002814215.2 Seriola lalandi dorsalis | reverse complement strand
GATCGGAGAAAGTGGTTCATAGTATTTAGACATATTATAACACTGTCAGAGTTTGGCTCTCACAAATGATGTTCATGCCAAAAAAAATAACATGTTTTATGTTGTCTGGCTGGATGTTATCTTGGATAAATGTGTCCACCAAAATGGCAGAAGTTATGTAAACTGTATTTGTTTGAGTTAACCAAAGGTGATTTTCATTGCTGAAGAGGCTTGCTGTTGTTCATTAGCTTGTCTTTAGTTTGGATCACAGCCTCTTTGGATTGTTATGGAGACATCCATCTGTGACTGAGAATAAAGCTCCTCACTGATTTCAATGTATGTTTACACTTGTGAGAATGAAAATCTACAACAATGTATCTGTAATTTAAAAATATGCATGAAAATCTGATTTCAACAATAACATTTACACTGAAGAACTGAGTAGTTTAACACTTTTAACCCTTTCAGTTAGTTAGTTAGTCAGCTAGTTCATTTTCTGAACTGTGCCCATCACGAAAGGACTTCCCTTAAAGTACAAGTCCGGTGTTACTTTATATTTTTGTTAGTGTAAAAAAAATATCATAAAAGAAAAATAAAGAAATCCAACAATGCATTAGTCCTTCTCTGACTTCCCTCCTCTGTCTGTGGCTCTCAGCTTCAAGCCCACTGGTTCCTCCTGAAGACGTAAATCTTTAAAAACACATCACAAGTGTATATTTTATTTCAGTTTGAAAACAGCTAATCACTGTAGTGTTAATCAAATAAACAGGAGGAAATAACACTTTTTTGGGGGCTATATTTAGCGGCGGATTAATCCTCATTTGGTTCTCTAGTGAGTATTTATGGCAGCAGGACA
>NW_019450587.1:0-1042 GCF_002814215.2 Seriola lalandi dorsalis | reverse complement strand
GTCCACAGAGAAATGCACACAGCCTGTATTCAGAGACTGAGCCTTAAAGGAATAGTTCAGGTTATTTTGATGTGGGGTTGTGTGAGGTGCTCATGAATAGTCGTTACTTTACCCACAATGATTATGTTCAGTGCGCTCCCAGTTACTAAAGCCAACCGAGAGCAGCCGGTTTTAGAGACTTTTAAAAAGGCCGACCGAAACAATCCAATATCTGTTTAAATGTAGAATATTCATGTAGAATATTTTCAGCGGTTTATCTTCCTGTGAAAACAGAATTTTCCTTTGGCACTAAATTTTTCAACCGCTGAACTATCATATTCCTACACACAAGCGCACCTACGGAGTGCACTGTGTTACAGCGCTTTCTGATTTAGCCAGCTGACCTGCGGCTGAGGCATAATACAGTGCGCTCCATAGGCTTGTGTGTAGGAATACTGCAGGTCAGTTGTTGAAAAATGTAGTGCCAAAGGAAAGTGCTGTTTTCATGGGAAGATAACCCTCTGAAAATATTCTACATGACAGTGGCGCCGGCAGCTGTAATCCTGTACGCACTGATTTTTAAAATTTTTTTTATGATTTTGTTTGTTTCATAACATCAATAACAAAACATCTTGAAAATGGAATGGTTTTTGGCTGCATCCACTCACTAACGTTATGGATCTGGACTGAAGAGGAGAGCAGGTGATAAAGGAGGAGTTTGGTTCTTTGATGCTCAGTGTTGACACTGCAGATGTGGAGCACTGATGAACATCTGTCATGATATTGGAATTGATGTGGAGGCCGTTCTGCAAGAGTTTGATGTAACGTTCAGATGCCGAATGAACTTAAAATAGATCAGAATACTATTTAATTTTATTGTCTCTCGTGGTTTTTTGATTGTTTATTGTAGCAGCTTGGTTTGGTCTTGATGTTGTCTGTTGTTATCACTGTCTCTAGTAGTTAGGAAACTGTTCTCATGATGATGCTTAATAAAGGAATCTGTTGCTTAATGTCGGATTTTACTGCACTTATAATATATAATAGTTTATTGTAGTCTGTTATT
>NW_019450586.1:0-794 GCF_002814215.2 Seriola lalandi dorsalis | reverse complement strand
CACCGAACAAAAAAAAGTCAAATGTAGACACAGCAAAAATCAATCTCACTGACCAAAGGTAACACCACCACTTTATTAAATCACTTGGACACAATCACACTGCTGAATATGAATAGAGCATGGCTCAAAAAAAGAGAGGGAGAGATGAGCACCTAAGTCAGGGGTGTGAAACTCAATCACAGAGGGGGCTAAAAGGCCAAACAGCGTCAATATTTATTGAAAAACACACTTAAATTGACCATGTTTTTCATGTATTACAACAACATGTTTTATGTGAACATAATCTGCTGTGACACCGGACTTCTTTTCAACTCTTCTACCTTCTGGAGCTTCTGCTGTTTGTCCAGATCCTTGCACTTGTCATGATGTTTGGTTTCATAGTGTCGTCTTATGTTATATTCTTTAATTATGGCCACATGATCTCCGCACACAAGACAAACAGGTTTACCTTTTATGTTAGTGAACAGATACTCTGCCTCCCACCTGTCTTGAAAGCCCCTTTTGTTAGAGTCCACCTTCGTTTGGCCATTTCTTTTGGGGGCGAGCTTAAATTTGACTCGAAGTGACTGGATGAGTATGTCAATAAAGAGGGGGAGGGGGAGCTAGCGCTTGCATGCCTTGATTGCTGTGCCAACATGCCAGCTATTGCAGTGCAATATGGGATTTGTAGTATCAGTGGTATGAGTGCTATATACCAGCAGGGAAGTTCTGATCCACATATGAACTTGTGGTCCAGATACAATTTTACGGTCCTTGAGTTTGACATGTATGACTTAAGTGAGATCATGAGAGTT
>NW_019450585.1:0-932 GCF_002814215.2 Seriola lalandi dorsalis | reverse complement strand
AATCTAAGGTTTATTCTGTCAACTATTAAACTTTACTTGGTTTTAATTACAAAGTAAATACAGAAATATAATATATGATATACACTGTATGTCTCTATATCAATAGTGACGTCACCAATAAAAGGATTTATTATCACATATATACATCCTCTGTATATAAGTTTATAATATATATGAAATACCCATAGAAACAAAGAAAGACAAGACTGAATAGTTGCACTGTTGTACTGTGAGGTTTACATTACATGTAAGTTACACAAGTAACTGCACTCACAGAGAATTTCATTATGGTCACAGACAAAGAGAAACAGTCATTCATAACAGTTATTCAAAATTTTATATACATACAGTTTATTATGTTTTATGGTCACAATGTCATCTATGCCACTTTCTGTTTTGTCAACAATAAAAATAAATGCTTAATTTAATTTCTCTGGTATTTATATGTGTAGGTTATAAGTGCAAAAACAGTACCTCTCGAAAATCATTGGCTACTATAAATAATCATAATCATAATTATCTACAGAATAATCAGAAGAAAATGCATTAACATCCATCTAAATGAAAAGCTGGACTGCAGACAATATATCTTAATTAACAATACCATATAATTAGCTAAAATGTACAGGTGTAAGGCCTTAAAACGAGACAATAGGAAAAATAAACAAAAAACAGTCTACAAGGGAAAATGCAGGGGTAAAATATCAAAGATAATGAAAGAGAAAATAAAATAAAATAAAGATAGGCCTAAATAAAATAAAAAATTAGGAAAACATAGGCTAGGTACCAGAGAAGTAAAAAAATAAAACACCTTATTTGTGGCAAGTCAAATTAAAGCACATTATCATACACAGAGGTCATTCAATTTATTAAACAGAAATAGTTGGAAAATATTTTATTTCTGGAGTCACTTGCTGGTATTTTAGTTCGTT
>NW_019450584.1:0-843 GCF_002814215.2 Seriola lalandi dorsalis | reverse complement strand
ATCTGGAGAACGACCAACTTCTCACTTATGACTGAACTCAGCATCAAGAGCAACAATCCTGGAGAGACGTCGAGAGGTTGGATGTGGGACTGTGCCTTCTCTGGAGACTCCCAGTATATTGTAACTGGTCAGTACATGTGCCCTGGTAGCACTTTTTTGAGTTGGTAATTCATGTGTTCTGTCACGTTTTACACTATCAGTTTTGTTTATCCTGGTCGCACTGTGTAGTATTCATAACAAGAGAGAAAATCCACCAATTACGTTCTCTTGAAAAGATTTAAAAACCTATGAAAGATCTGCGATGTTCCCTGAGATACCACACCTCAAAACAAAAATCGACTGTGTGGAATGTGTGGAGCTGTAATTTGCAAAGATGTGGAGAGTGTGAAACTAAGAGTAATAATATTAGAAAAACTACTAGTTGTGTGTGTTTCAAATGCATTTTTGAATTTGTGAGGCTGGCATATGTTGAAGCTAAAACTGAGTGTCCACCTCTGTAAGAATAATCTGTAACTGTGTCGTGTTATGACTTTGCTGACGGTCATTACTAAGCTACTAGCTTCAGAGATATTTAAAACAAAAACGATCTGGCTTTTTTCATAAGTACAATTCATTAGTTGGAGCAGGGAAAGGTTCAGTAACATGTTAGTGATTAAGATTTAATTTGCCTTGCGGTGAATTTAAGGTTGTGTTTTCTATCACAGCGTCCTCTGACAACCTGGCTCGCCTGTGGTGTGTGGAAACCGGCGAGATCAAGAGGGAATACAGCGGCCACCAGAAGGCCGTGGTGTGTCTGGCCTTCAATGACAGTGTGCTGGGCTGAGGAGGAGGAGGAGGAGGAGG
>NW_019450583.1:0-907 GCF_002814215.2 Seriola lalandi dorsalis | reverse complement strand
ATTTACAATGGAACAGAGTAAAAACACAATGTCTAATCTAGTATATACAGGTGTGTGTATGTGTGTGTGTATGTTTGTACAGTAGTCGCTGTGACCAAATGACCTGAACAACGAAGACTACACAAGATGGCGGTAAACAAAGAACTACTCAAAATGGCCACTGAGAGAGAGAGAGAGAGGTTAGAGGGAGAAGGTTAGCTTCATGCAGCTTCTAGAACTGAGACGTACTACAGGTATGTGTGTGAACATACAAGTATTCAATTAACTGTGTGAGAGAGGTTAGGCCCAGTCAGTTAACATTACCAGTCCTTGGAACAAAACAAAGAGGTCCTTTCCAGTATTGTTGTTAAGTCCAGTGAGTTGGGTGGCTTAAATCCTAAATAGGTCGCTGATGTTGAGGAGAAGAGTGTTGCAGTCTTGCAGAGGTAGCAGGGCTGACCTGGGCCGGGGCATTGTTGCCCCTTAAAGAGCCGAGAGGGCAGAGCAGAAGCTGCTCTCCAGAGCAAGCCGAGAGGAGAAGAGAGGGAGAACAAAGAAGGACATGTGGTTTTATTTAGTGACACCCTGGGGTGACTGACCAACAACACTGACTGGTCAGTGAAGTCCCTGGGGGATCGTCATCTCCAGGTGGGAACAGTGAGGAACTGTGGGGTAGTGAGTTGCCTGTGGAACAAAGAAACATGGTCTCTTGAATGATTCCCAATATAAAATTCATTTCTTAAGTCTGTACATAGGTGTATGAATGCAACAAGCATACATGAATGACACAGACTGTCCGTCTGTGAAAAACGAACAGACAGGTCGTCTGTGCAGCAGCTTATTAAGGCCCGTAGTTACATTTTGTTGTTAGGCGACATCTAGTGGCCGTAGTAATTATGACAGAAGCAAAGGGAAACGTGGTGATGAA
>NW_019450582.1:0-840 GCF_002814215.2 Seriola lalandi dorsalis | reverse complement strand
AATCACCCCCTCATGATGCTGGCCACCTCTGGTAAAATCGCCTGAATCCTCAGTTGAGGGGAACATGCAATTCTACCCCCGGTTGTATAATGGCCTATGTCAAAAGTGTGACTCTTTTGTTGAGTTTTTTGTGTTTCCTGAAAAACCTGAAAAAATGACTTAGGCCATTATTTTAAGAGGGTGTCGATTTGTGTGTGTGTGTGTGTGTGTGTGTGTGTGTGTGTTTGTGCTACACGTCTTGTCTCTGTGTCTGTTTGTATTTGCACATGTTCTCAGTTGTGTTTCAAGCTGTAGGATGGTAAATTTAAAAGAGCATTCAAAGAATTTACTTCTGAACCCATCAGGCACACAGAGAAGAGATTCAGTATGCAATTAATGAAATTTAAACTGATATTCCCGTGTTCAAAATGTCTACAGTATCAGTTTTACGGCATTAGGGTGAAAATCTCAGCCAAGTCACTTTAGACGGAGCTGATAAAATTAAAAGAACGTGAGGAAAAACTGAACTGTAAATTGTTGTTATTCCGTATTTCAGTCACTGAGATCTAATTTTCAAAAGCCCACATCTAAAAACCTGCAGTGCGCCGTGCTTCAGAGCTGAATGTTGTTAATTTGTAGAAAGCTTCACTGATTACCCACTGCAGGCAGCTGCCGTTCTCTATGTGACACTAGGCTTTGTTTGACAACTCCAATCTTTTCTGTTTCAACATTTAAAAAAAGAGGGTTGCATTTCAGAACCTGCCTGAGAGGTTCATCATCACCACAACAACAAACAGGCAAAAGAAGAAAGAAGGTGAGAAGGGGTACATGGCACAGTGGCTGGCAAACGTGTGTAGCTAC
>NW_019450581.1:0-986 GCF_002814215.2 Seriola lalandi dorsalis | reverse complement strand
TCAGTTATTTGTCTGTGATGAAATATTTATTTGATGGGACATGCCTGGGTCAGCCCTGGTTGTCCAAAATTTACACTGTAAAAGCCAGGATAGCAATACAAATGTTATGTTACAACACTTATAAAGACAGAAAACACATTAAACTCTAACATTTTCACCTTTTTGAAGGGGGCTATATAGGCTACCATAAACAGCCATGGGTAATTTCACAAATTGCTAGGTTCATATTTATGGCTCTGAAATTACCACAGAAATTAAACCAGTATCCAAAATGTACACAGACACATCTGTAAGGACCAGTGTGTTTGATAGTTCCAGTTCCTTCAATACAAATTATATTATATATTATATTATACTTGCATTTTCTGCTTAAAATCAGTACTGAATTATACAATTACTTTAATTGTGTAATGATCACAGTAAACATGATTTTTTTTTGTCAGGTTCACATTATGATTAGGTGGTAATCCAGTTTTAGTGCAGGATTGGGAAAGTCTTCAATTACGTCTATATCATCTTGCTGTTGGAGTTTAAAGGAGTTTAAATCGGCTAAAACCACGGTAGCCCTATGGTCTTTTAAATAAACTATTCAGACTGAAAGCTTAGAGTTTACTTGGACTATGGACTATTTTTTAAAGTTATGTTGATTAGGGCTATCTGACATCGACATGTCAAGTCTGAAGATCCGGGAAAGTGAGAGAAAAAAACAAGGAAGTGTAGTTAGCAAACAGCAGGCACAGTACGAGCTAACCTGGATCTGTGGGTTTACCGGTTGTTTAATCCTGAGACACTTGTTTGTTCACCTAACGTCAGAGCAAAATGCCTGAAATACAGATACAACGGTAAGAATACTAAATTGTATACAGTATAATTTGCACATTGCGAGTTATGTGTTTTTGAATAATTCACTGAGGTCACCCTCGTTGTCCCGGTTAACACAATGTTACACAAGTTAGCTACGAAATAAATGTCCAACAAACGGCTAC
>NW_019450580.1:0-861 GCF_002814215.2 Seriola lalandi dorsalis | reverse complement strand
GTGCCGTAAAGACTTTTATCTTAATATACGAGGTCAGCTGCTGTGTTTGCACAGTTATGGTCTTAACTTTTATTTAGCTCCAATGAGCAAATAAACTGAGGTCTTTCTAACAAACACCTCACATCATCTCACACAGTTACACATATTCAAACATGACACAAATAGACTTAATCAGCAATAAATAAAGAACATTAATTAATCTATTTGTGTCTGTATGTAGCTGGCCTCACCGCCTCAACTGACCATTCCTGCTCTACTTCCTTGAACTTCAACTGAATCTCCAGTCTATTGATTACAATATTTATGTATTTATTTTATCATTTCTTTATATATTTTTTAATGAAGAAGTCACTTTTCTTCCACCACAAGTCTCACTTAGGAAACAAACAACTATAAAGTTGAATTTGGCCACTGTGCTACTCTTCCAAAACTGTGCCTTGCTCAAGGGCACCTTGATAGTGGTTCATAAAACAGCAGAGAACATTACTCATTCACTTTTCCCAGCCGCATTTTCCCAGCCAGTGTGGCAGTCGTTCCTCGTTCACAAACCACAAAGTACACATACACAGCACTGCAAGAACAGACAATATCATTTTTAATATTTTCTGCCAAGCGGCGCTCGCTGTGTGTGCAGTGTGTAAAGTGTGTAACAGGCTTTTTCCCGACAGCCACAGCTTTGTTCTCAGAGCTTGTCATTGAGCAGCCAGCCATACTGATGAAAGCCCAGAACAGATAACGCCACAAAGAGAGGCTTCAACTTCACAGCCCGCTTGGCCTTAATTTTCCCCCGGCTTGGATAAGGGAGTACCCTGTCTTTTGCAACAATGCTACTGTAAAGAGAGCTCGCTTGTCGCCCGACTT
>NW_019450578.1:0-849 GCF_002814215.2 Seriola lalandi dorsalis | reverse complement strand
TTGTTCTGATACTTTATACTTCTTTCACTGCTTTTTCCTGCTTTTCAGAGGAAAACATTTTTGCTTCTTTCTCCACTACATGTATGTGATTGTTGTACAGCAGTTACTGGTTACATTACAGATTAACATTATATACATAACATTTGTTTATGTTATGAGATATGTTACATTTTTATAGATCAAAATATTGGACAGTATAAAATAATATTATAATAGGCCTAATGATAAACTTATTTATATAGCGTTTTACTGGACAGTATATAAAGTAGTGAAGTAGCTCCATCTCAACCACCTACATCTTTAAAATGTTGGTAACATCTTAATAGTGATTTGATATGTGTAATGATATAAAACTCTAGAAAAGCTCATTTTGTATACTGAGAACTTTAAGTATATTTATCTGATGATACTGCTGTACCTTTACCTCATCACCACTGTGAATGCATGTAATGGAATATTTTCACACTGTGCAATTGCTTCTTTTACTTGTGTGGAGGATCTAAATTCTCCTGCCATCACCGCTTGTGACATTTGCAGCATGCTGTAGCCTGAAAAAAGTTGGCAGTGTCAGTGTCACACCTTTAGCTGGCAGGTGCGCATTGTGATGTGTAATAGAATTTGACAGCATTGTAGAAATCACAGCTTTGCTTTGGCAGAAACGTTCACAGCTGCTTTACAGCCTGTGAATGGCTTGTATTGCTCTCAAGTCATTACAGAGTTAACATAGTATGAATCAAGCCTGAATTTACAAACTCAAATCTAAAGTTGACTTAGTGCCTCAAGAACGACTTGAATAGAAATTCCTAACTGAAGTGCCCAGCTCTTTTTAAGAAAAAGATTCTTTTTTTT
>NW_019450577.1:0-959 GCF_002814215.2 Seriola lalandi dorsalis | reverse complement strand
GCTGTTTGTCTGCTCTGTCTGGCAGGTGTTGTCAGGAGCTTGGAAGTACTTGGCACTGGCTTGAGGAAAAAGGTTTCATGCTGGAATGAAAGGAAATCATGGTCTCCAGGACGATTTCAAAAAATTAATGAATCTAAATAAAACTAAATGGTAAAAAGTGCAAAAACACCAGTTTTCTCCTTCAAAACTCTGAGACGGTTGAATACTCTGTCCCTGTGGGACGTCCTCCGTCTCCGTCAGGCTGCAGTAGTAAGAAGCAGCTGAGCACCAGTTGCTTCTTTCTAATATCCAGTAAAATTTCCCGGACTTCTGCCTCCAGCACCGACACTGGAGATGTAACTGCCCAGTGACTGAGCTTCAACTGGAGCCAGCAGAGACACTGAGCCGCTGGCAGCAGACTGTAGAACTGGATGTTTTAGCTCTGATAAAACATTTCTTTATCATGGTGCATTTTCCAAATTATACCATCAATACTAGAGGGATTTCATATTTCACTTCATCTGACAATGACAATCTGACAATCACTTGCATCCACTTTCCTATCATCCGGCACTACAAGTACGATGCAGGACTGTACTGACAGTAAATGTTATGAACTTATATTGTTGTATTTGCCAAATTCAAACACTGAGCTAAAAGTAATTTCTCCAAGCTGTTGTCTGAGCTTTCCACTGTTTGTTTTCAGCTGTGAGAAGCTCCTGTGTTTGTCTTTGTTCACAGCTCTGTGGGACGACAGAGTCCGTCAGTACCGCGCTCAAACACGCCATCATTCTGTGTGAGTGTAACATGTTTTATAAAGATGGAGTTGGTCTATATTGTGTAACAGAGTCTCTGGAACAACAAACTCACTTTGAGACGAGCAGAAAACTTTTGCTCGTTCGCGTTCAGACGCCAAAAACTGGAACACTGACCCCAGGACTGTGGCAGCAACATTACAAGAGGACGGTTATTTTATTTAA
>NW_019450576.1:0-831 GCF_002814215.2 Seriola lalandi dorsalis | reverse complement strand
TGTTTCGGTGTAGCTATTTACAGTCATCATATCACATCCCTGTCTCTCGTGCAGGAGGGTGTGCGCAGAGCGAGGAGGAGGAAGCGGGTCTGTCCCGGGGCAGCGGGGTCTGCAAGTGGTTCAACGTACGGATGGGCTTCGGCTTCCTGTCCATGAGCAGCAGGGACGGAGCGTCTCTGGAGCCGCCGCTCGACGTGTTCGTGCACCAGGTGAGGCTGATGAGGAGAGTGTTGTGGGCTACTAGGATGGGTGTGAACTCTCACACATCCTCAAACCTCACAGTTTCCTTTCAGATCGAGAGATCTGGATTACAGAGTTGATCAGTTTAATGATGCATGCAGATGATCCCAGAAGTGACTGTGGCCGCATCACACATTTAAAAACCTCTTAAGATTTCATTGAAGGAGTTGAGTTGCACATTCAATTCATAATATGTCATTTTCCCCAGATGGATTCTTTAAATAACATACAAGTGAACATATTACTGTAGTCACATAAACACATCTGAAGTGCAGGGGCCAGTTGCACAAAACACCTTAAGTTAAGATGTTCCTTAAAATCTGAGTTCAGGTTTCCTTAAAATAAAAACAGTTGCAGGAAAGTATTTAAGGTTTTCTCCATACCTTAATCTTAAATTTCAGGGATTATTTAATGTTACATGGGGAGTTCCCCTCAGAACAACAGGATGAGATAACAGGTATCACAAGTGCTAATGGCAACAAAGCAACCGTCTCCGTGGAAACAGTAGAGTTTACAGGTGTAAATCCTCCCCCTTCATCCCATAATTTAAAAAATATAATATATAAATATATTCAGCATTTTCCGATTATT
>NW_019450575.1:0-861 GCF_002814215.2 Seriola lalandi dorsalis | reverse complement strand
ACAAAAGTCCAAACAAACCATGAGGAGCTCCAGAGAGAAGCCTCTTCTTATGGCTCAACACTTCAGATAAAACACAGTAAAAGTAAAAACCAAAAGTTTTACTGTGGTTAAACTACTTTATTAAAGTAGTAAAAATAACTTAATGTATTTGGTTATAAAACATAAATGATTTGATCAATGAACATTTTTGACACTTTTTATATTTCATTTGCTTTTGATAGAATGTGAATCGTGTAAATGCAAACTAATGCAAATTTGATGTAATACATGTTTTTACAGAGTCTGCCCCGAGCTGAACTGTGAAAAATCCATTGTAGAGAGTCAGGGAAGTTTCCTCTTAAATGATTAATTAGAGAGATAACAAAGTTAAAATACAGTAATTATCTTATGTAAAAGGATAATGGGGGCATTCTAATTAAGGGCATTATACTTTTAGCTTGGTGACATTGTTCAAAAGAAGTCAGAAGAAGAAAGAAACAAGTAGGTTTTAAACAAACTTTTAGTTAGATAAACTTATTTGGAACTGGATGAAAAAGCCCTTTTCAATTCCACACTCACTAATATGTTTTAGTTTTAAAACACATCTGCTTTGCTACATTTATAACTGGCGTCCACACACCTCTCAAATTTTTGAGCACCTAAAACAGGGACCCAGTTTTAGTTTGAAAACTCTGCCCTGTGTTGTAGTCTGGATGGACAGAAACTGAGGCTTCTGGAAACGATGATGTAGACACTCAGGTTTGTTCCCTATTTAGGTCTTATCAGTCACAACATATCCTTCCCTGATTCATCACACTCCTATCACGTGACTCTTTTCTGCAAGAAAACTAAGGGCATCAGCCTCGACTACCAGTGGTGAAA
>NW_019450574.1:0-975 GCF_002814215.2 Seriola lalandi dorsalis | reverse complement strand
CTGTTTGAGTAACAGCAGCAAACTGTTTGAGGAAATCTAAACTAAAACTATATATTTGTGATTCATTCAGCTGTGTGTATTTTCCCCCCTGACATTCAGCTCCCTTTTTGAATGCTATCATTCAGCTATGCTCCTGTTGCACAACAACTCCACGGTCACACTTTTTATACCAGGGATCAGCTGATCATGCTGAGGCCAAAAACAACAGACGACCCTGTAGAAATCAAGAGGAAACACTGAGAATCTCTCCCTCCTGTCGTCATGGGCATGACGTCAGGGGATGGAGCGTGGTGATGTGTTTCACAGAGACACATCTACAGGAAGAAACTCTTGTTCGACAGCAGCCCAGACACTGAACTGCAGCCACAACGCTAGGTCCACACTATATACCCAGGGAGTTCCTGGCTGTTGTGTACGCCCTGTCCTCCACTGCTAACCCAGCAACAGCGTGTGACGCCATCCACTCTTTTTCCACAAGACTCCAGAGTCCTGAACCACAGAGCTTTCTTAGTGATCTCTGAGGACTTGACCACGTTCAGTACCAGAGGACCGTGGACCCTGGACCAGGATCAAAGAGGCCTTGAGATTCTACCATGCCCATCACTTTTTGCACATTTGCATTTGTATTTTTTAATTCACTTTCTGTGCATTTATTAGTACTATTTTACTTTTTCACTTCCTCTGTCCTGACAGCATTTTCCCTGCAGGGATTGATTGAGTTTTTCAGATTCTTATTCTGATTATTTTTAATCATCAGCAGGAACCAGTGGGTTACTTTGCTGCAAACTCAGACATTGTTGGTTTTGGTCTTTTCAGAGATTTGTTGGCAGAAGAAAGAAAAATCTAAAACATCACCAGTCTTATCCTTTAACCCTCTGCTGCTGCAACCTTTCTGTTGCTGTGACACATTCCCACATTCCACCATATTGATCTCAAAAAACATGATTTTGGCCTTGTGAACATGATATCTTCAGA
>NW_019450573.1:0-819 GCF_002814215.2 Seriola lalandi dorsalis | reverse complement strand
CTTCATCAGCCAGGGCTTCAGAGGGAACGAGGTGTCGCCAATCAGGTGGACGGGGATCTCCACCCCCTCAGACAGAAGCGACCTCTGGAAAACACACCCCAGTTTTAACTTTACATGGTTCCCCAGCAACCTCCCATTTGTTTTTATTTTGTGTCACCAATAAAAAGATATAATAATAATAATAATAAACAAAAACAAACAAACAACCAACCAAAAAAACTTTACATGGTTCTACATCCACCTGTAAACCATGACAGGGTTTTATAGAGGCGGCCCCCTCACCTGTCCTACAGACACACCTCAAACAGCTTAAGTCACACCACGTCTGTGATCACCTTTAACTCAGTATTCTTACAGTCTTTCCTCTGATAAACTGAGACTGGTAACACCTCTGCTCACCTGTGTGTCACCTGTCCGTGTTCTCCGCGTCACGGTGCTGTGATGAGGACACTCACCTCTCTGGGGAACAGGTAACCGTCTGGGCGGTCCTCTGCCTTCAGGTACAGGTCTGAGCTGGACAGCACCGCGGCGCTGCTGCTGCTCCCGGGCCAGCCGGCGTACACATCAGTGAAGCTGTGAGGGACGAACAGACACCTGTTGACCGGAAGTTAGTTTACTTTAAATCGAACTCGGTACTGGACTCGGTCCTTACCAGAGGTTGTGGTCCACCACCGCCTGCAGGATGACGGAGTGCCACCCGCTCTTGTTGAGGTAGTGGTCGGGGTTATCCCTCGGAGGAGCGATGGGGATGTGAGTCCCGCCGATGGCCCCCGCACACTGCGGGTAGCAGCGGTCCTTGAAGGCCTGGAGGGTGTCGTC
>NW_019450572.1:0-800 GCF_002814215.2 Seriola lalandi dorsalis | reverse complement strand
CTCGTCTGATCATCTGTACTGTGTGTTGTGTGATCCATCTTTATGTGTTCTTAAATGCTGTTGGCAGATTGACTTGGGATGTTCACTGCCTTGTAAGTTCAGGTTCGTCCTTCTTCCACTTGTCACTCTGAGCTTTGACATAAAAAAAAAAATCTCAGTTTCACTTGGACGGTGTAAACGCAGAAAAAACAGAAACAGCTTTTCATAATTACAGCTGAAACATGCGCTTATTTCTCTCCATCTGCTTTTTACATGAAGTGAAATTAATAAATAGCTTGTAGAAAAATAAATAACTCTATAGATGTTAGTAAATACATTAATGCAATCACTCCAGAAGTCAGACTTGCAGCGGTGCTCGTTCATCTCTGAAAGCTTGTTTTTTAATTGCGTTTTCTTGCCTCTTCCTCTCTGCAGAAGATGCAGCACTAATGAGCATCCCGCAGCCTTTAGATGAGTGAGGCACAACAAAGACATCTGAACATCAAGA
Source organism: Seriola lalandi dorsalis (assembly GCF_002814215.2). Lineage (NCBI taxonomy): Eukaryota > Metazoa > Chordata > Actinopteri > Carangiformes > Carangidae > Seriola > Seriola lalandi. The sequence goes on along the minus strand of NW_019450572.1, from coordinate 313 downwards.
GTCCACAGTAACAGTAAGTCTCCTTACCTGCTACCTTCAGAAGTTATCATCATATATCATCGTCATTGTAATGCACGTGTCTACGGTTCTGATCCGTCGGTGTCACTGTCGTTGTGGGAACAAACTCGCATACAGCTCTGACACATTATTGCGATGTGTATATTCTCCTCAGGGTTCCTTTGCTGTGTGATATAACATAGACGGGGGTGAGGTGACATTTTGATGCCACCCTGTTGATCTTCTGTAGAAAATGTGCTTATGCTCAGCAGTGACATTTCTACTCTCTTACTTTTATGAGCAACATTCAAATTTA
>NW_019450571.1:0-960 GCF_002814215.2 Seriola lalandi dorsalis | reverse complement strand
AAGCTTCAGTGTAGATACAGTTCTTCTTCTGTAGATCGTGGATATCCGTCAGCAGCACATCAGACGTCAGCTGGGGATCTAACAGTGGCTTTAGGCGGAAGTCAAGTTCAAATTGAACTGATTAACTGTGTAATTATGATGACATAGTGGATAAACCAATACCACCATTCTCAGGTCTCAGACTTCTTTAATTTACAACTTTCCTAAAAATAAAACACAAAACGGTGTTAGTATGTTGTTATTGTGATGCTGCAATAAAACAGTTTCTGTATGAACAGATGAAACTCAAACATGGTGGTTTTTCTCCACAGATACGCAGCTGCAGGGACAAGGAGTCCGGTCCACAGAGGGGGCGCCGTGCCCAGCGGTCTCACAGTGTGTCGCCTGCCCACAGCCTTAATTCCACCCTGTCCACCCACCCCTCCATATCCACAAACTACCCTCCACAATTCTGACGCAGACAGAAAACAATAGATATGTAAAAATAAACAGGTCACTTTGATGTCATCAGAACATATTATCAGAGGATTGTCTTTCCTGTGTGTGTGTGTGTGTGTGTGTGTGTGTGTGTGTGTGTGTATTTCCATGCTCAGCTCGCAGTCTTTTCTTTAATGCACCAGTTTCTCTCAAGACTCTCAACTACTCCAATCTACATCAATGAGACAGAGAATCGGAGCCATGAAGTCAGACAGACTGTCCTCCATCAGGAACAGCTGCAGCTTTACCTTAACTAATACATTTCATTAAGTCTTATTGTTTCAAGGCTCTGGGACAAGTGCTTAATAATCACAGCAGCTTTCATTCAGGATATGTATGAAGGTCAATGTACCACTATGTGTAAATATGAATATGTCACTGAGCATCTAATCAGTAAACACTGTATGTACTAAGTAAGAAAAGAAAATCAACGTGAACATGTAGCATGGCTTTATTCCCATAATAAGTGAATGTTTCTGTCTC
>NW_019450570.1:0-940 GCF_002814215.2 Seriola lalandi dorsalis | reverse complement strand
CTTAGCATAAAGACTGGAAACAGGTGGAAAGAGTTAGCATGGCTCAGCCCAAAGGCAACTAAAAACAGCTAGACAGATTTTATTTAACCGCGCTGGCTGTTTCCTCTGTGTCCAGTCTTTAGCTAAACATCTTCACATTTAGGGGACAGATAAGAGAGTAGTGTTTGTAACACTTCTGCTTCAGACTACATATAACATGTACTCTGCATCAGCTCGTTGCTTCATTGAGAATATGTGACCCCAATCTCCCAGTGAAATATTCACATTGAAGAAGCAGCCTGACAATAAACATCTTGTACATCTTTTCTTTTTAAATGTTTTCCAATTTACTCTTGTACAACAAACATTATTTGGAATCTGGATGAATCTGGAAAAACAAAGTCAGAGCAACATGAGTTGTGTGTGGGAATGAATTATTGAATGTTTGAACAATGTTTTCTCCACTGCTACACATCCTCAGATACGTTTGTCAGTGTCGGAGGTTTTAAGAGAAATGGAGTGCAGCCATTGTCATGGGGACTGTCACAAAGTGTCTCTGCCCTGTTTGAAGCTGAGAGCACGTCTAAGTGTCGCTCTCGAAACACCACGGCCACAAACCGACTGCAGCAAAACATCATTCAATATTGATCCTTAGCAGATAAAAAGCTATTGCGCCTCATCCAGCTTTTATTATTCATGAGCATCCTTTACTCATGATATGTGGGCCGACCTCAGGACACCTAACGTCTCATAGTGTGGCGCAGTTCGGTGAAACAGGCAGCTGAAGACGCAGCACAAGACTTCAGTTCATTAACTGGAAAGTTGAACTATCTGTATTGTTAACGAGGAACTCCGCTGGTGGCTGTGACAACAGTCGCCATAACGACCTCTGTGGCTCTGCAGGAGGTTTGTCAAGTCTGGAAAAACCACCCCGATGATGTCGTAAGAGAGAGATATAAAT
>NW_019450569.1:0-765 GCF_002814215.2 Seriola lalandi dorsalis | reverse complement strand
CTCAACAAAACGATCTCATATGACCAACAGTGACCATCATAACAATAATAATAATAATAATAATAATAATAATGATAATAGAGCAGAAGCACACATGATAAAATGTAATTGGGGCAATATTAATAATAACGATGTTAATAAACTCCAGGTAAAAGTAAGGTTTAAAAAGCTGACTTTTTAAATGTTGGTTTAAAAGCCTTGAATGATCCACAGCTTCAGTTTTCAACAGAGAACGAGTCAAAGCGATTTACAACCTTGAATAATTAAAAGCCACTTCAACCATGGATGAGATACATTCCTTTATTATAATTAAAGTACTCAAACATCTGCTCTGCCGCGGAATGTCACGCCAAACCAAAAGAGCTTTAAAAAAATCTGCTCAGTTAAAGCGTTTCATCATTTGTGAAAGTAAAAAAAAAAACAATCAACTGAAAACTTCGCACACCATTAGGCGGCAAATAATGAGGAATAAAACATGGAATAAAATACAAAAAGGTAGCAATCGACACAGTGTTATATGATTTAAGATTGAGGAGCAGTGGGGATGAGGGCTGAGCACAAAAAATAATACAAATTAAATCCAAACTTCCAGTTTTAATCAAATTTAATATGAGATGAAAAATGTCAGATTTGTAGCTTCTGTTCGATTCAGGTTGTTGGATTTTATTCTGATGATTAAATCAGCTTTGAATTCAACTGAATAAAATCAAGGAAAGATTCTGTAGAATTTACAGCCCTCACACGGATCAACGGGAGAGAAACAGC
>NW_019450568.1:0-796 GCF_002814215.2 Seriola lalandi dorsalis | reverse complement strand
TGGAGGCTGCATCAAAACCAGAGGAGAGGCAGTGAGATTGCATGATTTTTGTTAGTCATAATGTGCAATGTCCATATACAAACTTTAATTAATAGCAGGTCTCTGTAATTTTTTACCAACATCAAAGATCATACTAATTCACAAAACCTTTTAACTGTGTAAGAAAGAAAAGCAATTTGTTATTCTTGGCATGACATTTACTGTAGACAGAAGAGAAAGAGGAAAGAAAATGGATGAAAGGGTTTTAAAAAAAAAAAGGCCTAATTAGTAATTAATCTAATTTAGAGAATGTAATTTCTGTTTAGGCTGCTGGTTCTAATTGGACATGTGAGGTATTACTCTGGACTAAATCTACAAATTAGCCATTTAATTTAGTGTGAGTGAGCACTGCTGCTTTAGACTCAAACTATGTATGTTTTCCAAAACCCTCACAAACTTTAAGACTGTGGGAAACAAGCTGGGATAAGGGTTTTAACAAAATTAAATTAAAACACGAACGCAAGTACTCACTTTTTGGGGTCGTAAAAATCCATTGCCCTTTTGACCTTGTTGTAAGCAGCAACCTTAAAGGGTACAATCTCCAGGGTGATGAGGCCTGGAGCCATGGTGAGGACCTTGGCCCCATGAGTGGGTTCGTATAGGTCCTTTCCTGTGTCAGGATGGGGCATGCCTGCAGGGTCACGGCCAACGATGTAAAAGTTGGCACCAGCCACCATTCGAGCTCTGCAGTGCCACTGAACCTGTGGACGAGGAGAAAAAGAGAAACTGTAGAGACTGAGGAAACGTTGAGGAGACT
>NW_019450567.1:0-764 GCF_002814215.2 Seriola lalandi dorsalis | reverse complement strand
TTTTTTTTTTTTTTTTAATATATGTATTTTAGTGGTTGTGTAAGCCACAGGGATGCTTGTCTTTCACTATACACAAGGTTTTTCAATGTGATGCAAATTAATTCAGAGGAAGGTGAGGTACTGAGCAGAGAAGGGGTGAGGATTAGAACTGAAACGATAAGTAGATTAATCGACTTGATCAAGTGAAAAATAATCAGCAACTATTTTGATAATAGATTTACTGTTTCAGTCATTTTTCAAGCAGAATGAGTGAAAATGTCATATTGTCTGATTCTAGATAATCAGATAATATGATTTCCTCCTTTTCTATGTCAGGTGTAATTGTAAACTGAATATTGGGGATTTTTGGTCTGTTGGGCAAACAAAACAAGATGTCACCTTCAACTCAGCAAATTCTTTTTGACAACTTTTGAGGTTTCATACTCTGAACAATAAATTGATTTAAATTATTTCACAATCCATTTTTCAGCTCCACGAGGCATATTATTTCATCAAATCACAGGTCATCAATCAGAGTTTTGTATTGAATTATATCACGCCATTGGAAATACACTGCCTGGCCAAAAAAAAAGTCGCCACCTGGATTTAACTAAGCAAATAGGTACGAGCCTCCTATTGGATAATTACTGCATGGGCGATTATCTTTCAGCTGGCAACAAGTTATTTATCCCCAACTGGTGCAATGAGTTGCCTCTCATTGCTTAAACAACCATGTCGAAAGACACATCCCGTGGTCGTGGAAAAGATGTTAGTCTGTTTGAGAA
>NW_019450566.1:0-796 GCF_002814215.2 Seriola lalandi dorsalis | reverse complement strand
GCCTGTAACCATGCCCTTTCCCTCTTCAAACTAATTACCTCGGCTACCTTGTACCCGCCGCCCCGCGGGACTCCAACAACTGTCAGACCAGTATTATTTTTGAAATTTAAACAATCATCTTACGTGCGCTGCTGCTAAGATCCTGGCCTTTTCGGCAGCTTCGACCTTCAGTAATTAATACCCCAGGGCCCATTATTGGCAAAGCCTTTATCCTCTGGGCCAAGAAGCCTCTAACCCGCTAATTACGGCCAAGCAGCTAATCTTCCAGCCGGCTGATTGACAGCTACACCTATTCTACTAATTGCCTGTTGCAGACAACACCTGGTGAACCGCAGCGCCGGGGGAGAGCGCCGGGCTCCGACAACGCCTATGGGTCCTGGGGGAGGCCAAACAAGTGAGAGGAGGCTGTGTGAGTGAGTGTGTGTGTGTGTGTGTGTGAGGGGTTTGTATTGTCTTCATGTGCAGGGGGAGGTGAGTGTGTTTGTGTGATGGAGAGGAAGCTGTTTAGTTTTTGTTTGTGCATTTTTTTCCTTCTACATATGGAGGGATTTTGTGAACATTAATGTGTGTGTGAGGTCCTGAGTGTGTGTGTGTGTGTGTGTCTTTCTTGAACACACATCAAAACAATGAAGCACAACGGGACGGTGTGGACGTTGGACCAGGGGTTTCATCGTCTCTGTGTGGACACAGATCCACTGGTTACTGTCAGAGGAGACTTGAGCGTCACATGGTCCTGTGGGGACACCTGTCGGTCCAGTGGACACCTGGGAGTCCATTTTTGTCTCTGTGCTGGAAC
>NW_019450565.1:0-892 GCF_002814215.2 Seriola lalandi dorsalis | reverse complement strand
GGCTAATGATGGTGAAGCCGCAGGAGAGAGACATAAACATCCTGAGCGATTGGCTGTCAGCTGATGACCACCGGTGTTAACCTGCTGGATACAGTCTGAGCCGGCACACAGCTCCCCCCCAGCATCACTATCAACTGAGCTACCTGGAAAAACACTGAGGGAATGGAAGGGAAACCACTCAAACTGATCAACGTTTGTCCCATAAAGGAAATAAATACAGGGAAGTGGCAGCAACTGAATTAAATGCAATTAGATAAAGGTAAAGGGTGCAGCAGCAGGATAAACATGGACAGAGAGAGAAATGTGCCCAACACCGAAGTTCTTGAGATTTTCAGAATTTTTTTTTTTTTTTTCTCGCAGAACCACAGTAAATATCTTCAGTGATTTTATTCATGACAACTGCAGGGATGAATATTTTTATATCCAGAAGAGCACTTTACACACAGCGTGTGAGCAAAAAGAAATTGAAGTCCCAACCTATTATCCTGTCAATCGATGCCCGTGCACTGTGGGATATGATAAAACAGGCAGCAGCAGGACTCGCTGTCTAATAATGTTAGCTAATGAAATTGATGTGAAAATGTATCAGTGGATTCACCATGAGAGGTGGGGGTGCGCGTCCCCACCTCACTCACAATGCTTATTAATTAAGGCTTCAATGGCAATTTTTTTTTTTTTTAAATGCATCAGTGATGCAGCTGCAATCACAACATTTATAACTCACCCCTGTGTTTATCTTTCTCTCTGCTCCGGTTGCACATCAGGTGTCAAATATATGCAGCTCTTTGTGTCAATGTGCTATTACACCTGAATGAAGCCAGGAGGAGCATTAATGAAAAAGACAAAAAGCCATTAGCTTTACAGACAGATGACACCAGCAGTGTTAAAATGT
>NW_019450564.1:0-980 GCF_002814215.2 Seriola lalandi dorsalis | reverse complement strand
ACACACACACACACACACACACACACGCACACACACGCACACACACACACACAAACACACACAAGGTTGGTTTAAATGTATTGATTCTTATGTAAATTAGTTGCAGCAGATTGGTTTTTGGCTCTTTCGTCTGTTTCGTTTTGTTCATGTTTTGGTTGAATTTATTTCTATTCTGATGAAATCTCTTACAACAGGCTTTTGAAATATTCAGGGTTCGTATTCTAACAGTTTTGGTCTTAAGACCACAGACCCTGATTTCTTAAATAACATAAAGAATACTGATATTGTGATTCTTTAAGAGACGTGATGTAGATCTGATACAGTTACAGTGTCCCTCACGCTACTGTGAAATCCCAGTGGCCTCAGTTAAACTGAACATAGTTCATCATGGTACAGACTGAGGAGGAATAGTGATCTAGCTCAAAGCTGATCTCACCAAACACATCACAACCATAAAACAAAGCAAAAACCACATTTGAATTAACACGGGCATTTGTGAGGAAGATGTATATCTGTGTGCAACATACACCCCTCCATCAGAGTGACCATACTCTGAGGAAGAGTTCTATAGCTCTCTACACACTGAAACATGTCACTTTCAAGCCCAAGGCAAAATACTTCTGCGTGGGGACTTTAATGCACGAACAGGCTCAGAACCTGACTGTATAGACCACACAGGAGATAAACATATATTCTCACAATCACTTTTGACCTCCTCTCCCACAACCATAAGGAACAACCCTGACAAACCAATAAACAGAAATGGGAAGGAGTTAGTGCATCTCTGCAGAGCCTCAGGCCTGTTAATCTTAAATGGCAGGATCAGAGGGGAGCGTTCGGGACATTTCACCTACTGTTCAGCTCTTGGGAGAAGCATAGTTGACTATACCATCTCAGACATGGACCCTCCTCATTCAGTGTTTTCACTGAATGAGGAATGAATCAGATCACAGCCAGATAAATATTTACTTGAGGAAACA
>NW_019450563.1:0-997 GCF_002814215.2 Seriola lalandi dorsalis | reverse complement strand
AAAAAAAAAAGCACCTAAAGCCCTTCCAGTCTGTGACAAACAAGATTCTCTGATGAAACCAAGATCGAACTGTTTGGTCTCAATTCTAAGTGTCATGTCTGGGAGGAAACAGGTGTTGCTCATCACCTGCTTAATACCATCCCAACAGTGAAGCATGGTAGTAGAAGTATCATGATGTTGGGGTGTTTTTCAGTGGCAGGGACAGATAGGCTGGTCAGGATTGAGTGAAAGCTAAATGGAGCAACATAGAGAGATGTCTTTAATGAAAACCTGGTCCAGAGAGGTCAGGACATCAGACTGGGCTGAAGGTTCACCTTACAACAGGACAATGACCCTAAGTACACACGGCCAAGAAATGCAGGACTGGCACAGGGGCAACTCCCTGAAAGTCCTTGAGTGGCCCAGCCAGAGCCCTCTTGTGAACCTCATCAAACATCTCTAGAGAGACCTGAAAATGGCCCCCATTCAACTAATAGGGCTTGAGAGGATATGCAGAGAAGAATGGCAGAAAATCCCCAAGTCCAGGTGGGCAAAGCTTGTTGTGTCATACCAAAGGAGGCTAAAAGCTGTAATCATTGCCAAAGGTGCTTCAACTAATTACTGAGTAAAGTCTACTTATGTTGATGTAATTAGCAAAAAAATGCTTTGTGAGGGTAGAAATATGAAATGAAACAATTTTATTATTAGGCTATCCTTGAAACCAGATCAATCAGCAAGCTTATGTTGATTTGCTCTCGCAGGTCTGAATTCTTTCTGAATGCACTGTATGTCGAGGTTCCCTTTTACTATTGAGCCCTTTCAGCTCTGTTGCAGACCACTTGCCACTGACTTGTCCACGTTTTGATAATGCTTTTTTTTCATAAGTGCTGTGGACCAGTATCTAATCCTCTGGACAGGGCAACACATTATTTCACTTGTTTATTTGATTCTTATTATTATTTAACTTAAACTTTGTTTCATTTTTTTAGCATCTGTAGCAAAAAAACAAAAAAAAAAA
>NW_019450562.1:0-1208 GCF_002814215.2 Seriola lalandi dorsalis | reverse complement strand
ACACACACACACACACAGAAACCTGATGACTTAGTATTCAAAGTATTGGTGGAATTTAAATTTTATGTTGCTTTATATTTCTACACTACATTCTACACTACATTTCAGCTACTTTTTACTCAACTGCATTTATTTTACAGCTATAGTTATTGGTTATTTTTTTCAAATTGAGACATGTAAGATATTGATTGCACAACATATATACATACCTGTATATACACATGTACATATTTGTTTAAAAACGGAATAAGTTGTTAAAGTTAAGCACACCTTTGACAATATTATAATTATTCTTTTATGTTAACAACTAAATAATGCGATTCAGATAATATATAGTAGCGTATATGGAAAATATAACTCTGAAAGGTTCTGAGTGAGTACTTTAACTTTTAATAATTTAAGTAGCTACGTTTTGTTACCAACTTAATTAGAAAGTGAGGGAAATGTGGGACTTGTACTGTGGTATTGCTACTTCTATTTAAATAAAGCTCCCTTTAAAGCATATATACTTCCTCCACCACTGATTGAAGTTTTTTCAACGTGGGTAAACCTAAAAAGGTGCTGCACTTTGCCAGAAGCTTGCCTTTCTGTTCAGGCTAAGAGGAAATAGAACTGCAGCAAAGTCAGAACATGCAGTTTGAGAGCACACACACACACACACACACGCACGCACACACACACACACACACAGAGGGAGAGAGAGAGAGAGAGAGAAATAGAGAAATAGAAAGAGTGAGCTGCTAGCTATCTGCCATGCAGTCTGGTGCTCCTCTATATGTCGAAGCCTCCATGCGTGACGCCTCAGTCGGGGAATGTGTGTTAGTTACTGCCTGTGTTTACAGTCTTTGTGCTCTGAACAACATCACAGCATGGAAAAAGGGGGAAAGTTAGTGCGTTCACCTGGGTGTTGTGTTTACATCATTGCCGATCAGACTTGCAGCTGATAAATATCCTACCCGCGAATGTCGTTTGTATCTTTTCACAAGTAAGCGGGTGTTAGCGAGTTTTTTTGTCTGTCAAGTGTAAAAGGGGCCAGAGTGTGTAGTGCGAGTGGGAAACGTGTAGTAACTCTATTTACTACCATTATTTTAGTGTTTTATGGTTGCTAAACTTGTTAAATCTTTAATTAAAAATAATAGCAAGTCTTTTTTTAGGCTAACTGCAATACCACACCTTCTGAGACCGTCTGTTTGTCTACTTTGTGTGTT
>NW_019450561.1:0-1138 GCF_002814215.2 Seriola lalandi dorsalis | reverse complement strand
AAGGGTTTAAGATTAAAACTCTGCTTGGCTGCTCATTTCAATAGAGAGACGAGCTCAGCACATGACAACATCTTACACTTACACTCAGACAACAGCACTGAAAACAGGAACCTACTGGCGCCATGGTAGACCAGCTAATGTTTGCTCAGGAAAACTGGGAGCGGATCCATGCTGTTGAGCACTCATTCGGACGACTGGGGAAGCCCCTGTCCCAGCCGGGCCGGGTTCTGATTGGAGAGGGCAGGTTGATGAAGCAGTGCCGCCGGGGGCCAAAGCAAAAAGTCTTCTTCCTCTTTAACGACGTGCTTGTGTACGGCAGCATCATCCTGCGAGGCTTCTGGCACAAGAACCAGCAGATCATCCATCTAGGTGAGCAGCAGGTTCACACTGTGAGCAGGTCAGGATGCTCTGATCACAGCTGTGCTTTAGTTTGCAGCTAAATTGTTCAGATGACTTGATAAAGTCTGGTACAACTCCAACACCAATAAAAAGACAATCTGAGACACAGACTGTCTGTAGTTTTTCCAAATCAGGCTTTGTGACCCTCCCAGGTTCTGTAGTGATGTTTCTTCATTTGAACTCACAGTTGTTTCATCATTTTAGAGGACATCCAGCTGGAGGACCTGGAGGATGATGTGAGAGTGAGGAACCAGTGGTTGATCCACACACCACACAAGTCCTTCCACGTGGCAGCTGCCTCCTACGAGGAGAAGCAAGCTTGGATAGAGCACATAGAGGAATGCCAGTCCAAACTGCTGCAGAACGGCGGCCATAGATCTAAGTCAACCTTCCCCATCACCTGGATCCCTAGCCAGGCCTCAGCAGTCTGCAGGCGCTGCTCTGATAAATTCACCATGACCCAGCGTCGACACCACTGCAGAAAATGTGGCTTTGTGGTTTGCAGCGTGTGCTCCAAGAAGCGAGCGATGATCAGACACATCCACCCGACCAAGCGGCTGAGGATCTGCTTGCCTGTTTCACATGAGTCTTCTGAGAACAGACGCAGACATCCAAGAAAAAACTAATCTGAGGGATAGCAGCACTGTGAAAGAAGGCTCAGAGGAATATGAAGTGGAAGTGTCCAGTGAAGAAGAGGAGGCAGAGGTGCAGATGGAGGTACTCCTGGATCCACTCTGTC
>NW_019450560.1:0-1156 GCF_002814215.2 Seriola lalandi dorsalis | reverse complement strand
TTATAAAAATGTCATAGTATAGTTAGGCCTAAAATGTCATAAAAACGTCATAGTATAGTTAGGCCTATAATGTCATTAAAATGTCATAATATAATAAGGCAAATAATGTCATCAAAATGTCATAGTATAGTAACGCATTAAAACATCATAGTAGAGTAAGGCAAAAAAATTTCAAAACAATGTCATAGTATAGTCAGGAATTAAAAGCCATGAGATAAGATAAGATACTCCTTTATTAGTGCCACAATGGGTAAATTTACAGTGTCACAGTAGCAAAATGGACATTGCAAAGAAAGAAAACGATCTGTAAAATGACAACAATCAAATACTTAAAAAAGATAAATGATACAATAAAATATAATTGTACACTTAAATATTTAAATTTACAATATAAAAAATACAAAAAGTAGCAGCAGATGAGTTGCACAGATGGTGAGTAGAATTCTTGCACATGTTGGATTGTCAGTCTTTGGTGTGTGAGGTCACTGAGTGCAGTGTTTGTACAGTCTGACAGCATAGGGAAGGAAAAACCTGTGGTATTTTTCCTTCATCAACTGCGGGTGCAGCAGCCTGTCACTGAAGGAGCTGCTCAGAGTTGTGAGTGTCCTGCATGGGGTGGGAGATGTTGTCCAACATCCTCTTGTCCCTCTTGTCACCCATTACCTCCACTGGGTCAAGGGGGCATCCCAGAAGATAGCTGGCCTTCTTGATCACTCTGTTTAGCCCTCCCCTGTCAGCAGTGGAGATGCTGCTTTCCTAGCAGACCACAACATAGAAGATTGCTGATGTCACCACAGAGTCATACAAGGTCCTCAGGAGTGCACACTGCACTCCAAAAGACCTGAGTCTCCGTATGTCACAGTATAATAAGGCATTAAAAAGTAATTGTATAAGACGGTATAAAGTGTCATGAAAATGTAATAGTATACTAAGGCACAAGGTGTCATAAAAAACATCATCATATAATTAGGCATAAAATGTCTATGTATAATAAGGCATAAAATGTCATCATACAATAAGGCATTAAAATGTCATAGTATAGTAAGGCATAAAATACCAGAAAAAAACCACAGTATAGTAAGGCATAAAGACATCATAGTATAGTAAGGCATAAAATCTTATAAAAAATATCATAGTATAGCAAGGCAAAAAATGG
>NW_019450559.1:0-940 GCF_002814215.2 Seriola lalandi dorsalis | reverse complement strand
TGACATACATATTTCAGAATTACAGTACATGTCTTATTTTTCTGGGTCACATGTTTTCGACATTGCGGACACATCTTGTTCATAAGTTCAGAGAAACAGTGGAAAAAAAAGGTCAGTGGCAGTCTCAGCTCCCAACATGTCCCTGACGTCTCGTGTCTGCTGAATAACGACGGCGAAATAATGACTTTAAATGTGAGACTGCTTTATTCAGTGTTTTTTTTTAACGGTTGTTATCCCCTGGTCTGTTATGAAGAGGAGGAGACCTCTCCGGATAATTCAGTTCCTGGTAAAAACCTCCTGATCGACTGACATTGAGGGAATCTGTGAAGCTTACGGCAGTGGTGGTGAAGACAACAACCAGTGTTGTGCCAGTTCACACTTAAAAAGAACTAGTTGAAAGTTCAGTTCATACAGATGAAAAAGAACTAGTTCACGTTCATTGTTTGGTTTTTTTAGAATAAATAAAGGTTGATATTCTTTTTCAATAGAACTTCCTTCTACCCGTCCATCACCAGACCTAAATCATTGCCACTCCCAAACTAAATGAATTATTGTACATCACTGACACAGACATTAGCTAGATTTAAAATCCGTGAATAAATATATTCAATCTGAGTCTTCAGTTGTTCATGAAACTGCTCAAACAAACTGGCTTCAGCAGTAGTAGATGCATCTGTACCATCTTTACTGCTAGCACCAGCCAAGCTACGCCGTGTCTGTGGAGACGTAATGCAGCGCGCCGTAAAACTGTGGTAATACGTGAGCGGCGTTCAGTCACGATGGAGCGAATGCCGCTCACGTTCACGTTCATCATTTGTAAACTGATTCGTTCAGTTCAACGTTCACTAAAAGTATGAACGTGTTCAATGAACGGTGTTCATGCACAACACTGAAAACAACTCCCATGATTCTGTGTTTTGTTATTGTTTTGATTGAGAGA
>NW_019450558.1:0-859 GCF_002814215.2 Seriola lalandi dorsalis | reverse complement strand
TTTTTTTTTCTTCTTTTGGACAATCAGGGTAGTAGATCTACAAATCAATCTAATGGGACAAACAGCTTTGACCTGTTAGCAAATAGCTGCATGTAGCAGGAACAGAGCTACGTGAACATGTGTGTTTGTGTCCACCTCGTGAATCTAAATCCAATATTCAGACTCTTTTTAGCTCAGGTTTGGGCACTTTGCTCTTTACCTGCTTAATGCTATATTTTCTTCATAAGCTAGTTGCTTACTTTGCCTTCTGGTGGTGGCAGGTGCAATCATTTTGACAAATATGCAAAACTGCTAGCTAAAAGAGGCTAACAGCTCCATTTAGCTGCAGAGTTGGGTTATAATTAGCAGTGGCCATGTCACAGTGAGGGTCCCCTTTTAAATTTAGCATTACATCTATTGTTCATGTAAAATGTAAAATAAAATAAAAAATAATATAAAAATATATATATTAATTAGCCTAGCCTAAACATTACATTTTTTACCAGTGTTGCAGTTGAGTTCTACAGATGTAGCTGAACATTTAGCTTAGCTCAAGGCCCAATTGCCTGTTCTGTTCTGTTCTTTACTGGATAATACAGAACAGAAATGATCAAAAATCAATGTTGTTTCCTTTTGAGTTTCTTGATCCCAGTATAGAATGAGTGTCTAAATCACCAAAAGTAAGATGCAGTTGTGAACTCCAGCTTTCTGGCCAGGTGTAACTCATCTGCCAACCTATTACAAACTAAGTATAGTTTGAAATCTTAAAGTTCACTTTTGAATATTTGCAACAAAGAATCTGTTTGTGTCTTTGAGGTTTCGTATTCAAAACAAAAACGTATTTTTGCAATCCCAATTTAGGCCGCATTTACACACTTTA
>NW_019450557.1:0-844 GCF_002814215.2 Seriola lalandi dorsalis | reverse complement strand
ATTATTGTAGATAAAATGAGACTTAATGAGATTAGATTATAACAACCTAAACAAGTTTAGGGTAGACTAAATGTTATTTATCAGTATCAGATTAATTTATATAAATTGAAAATTATGAGATTAGACAAGGTTTAATTAGATTAGATTACATTAACACTAGATTAGATAGATTAGACTAGTCAAGGTGTGATTATTATACACACATACATTAGATTGATTAGACAAGGTTAGAATGGGCTTGATTAGATTAAATTGGATTAGACACAAGAAGACTAGATCAGATCAGACTAGATCAGATTAGATTAGATCAGACTAGATCAGATTAGATCAGATTAAATCAGATTAGATCAGATTAAATCAGATTAGATTAGATCAGATCAGATTAGATCAGATTAAATCAGATTAGATTAGATTAGATTAGATCAGATTAGATCAGATTAGATCAGATTAGATCAGATTAGATCAGATTAGATTAGATCAGATTAAATCAGATCAGATTAGATCAGATCAGATTAAATCAGATTAGATTAGATCAGATCAGATCAGATCAGATTAGATTAGATCAGATCAGATTAAATCAGATTAGATTAGATCAGATCAGATTAGATTAGATCAGATCAGATTAGATCAGATTAGATCAGATTAGATCAGATCAGATCAGATTAGATTAGATCAGATCAGATTAGGCCAACATAAATAAACAGACTAACTTCTATCTGGCAGGATTCTGTATTGAATCAGGGTTAGATTAGACTGGATGGGGACAGATTGAACTGGATTAGATTAGAGAACATGAGATTACAGAGGATCAAACGTCTCATGTGTTCAGGTGTGTCAGGTATCA
>NW_019450556.1:0-990 GCF_002814215.2 Seriola lalandi dorsalis | reverse complement strand
GTGTGTGTGTGTGTGTGTGTGTGTGTGTGTGTGTGTGTGTGTGTGTGTGTGTTTGTGTGTGTTTGTGTGTGTGCTGTAGGGAGCTGACACCCATTGAACAAGCTTCACGATTGAACCAAAAGTTGAAAGCCAATTACGAAGCTCGTCTGGCAAGACTCACACCTGGTCAGGCCAATCAGAAGACATCTTTGGTAAGTGTGTGTGTGTGTGTGTGTGTGTGTGTGTGTGTGTGCGCGTGCGTGTGTGTGTGTTTTTTAGAGGGTATTTATTTTTTATAAATAAGGACTTTTATTTTGTGAAATAGCTGAAATTAAGCTTTTCAAATATGAAGAAAAAGGACCTGAAGACTACGCATGATTGTGGACCAGAAGTGAGAACTATAGGTATATTAAAACTAATGAAGGATAATTAAATAATCCTGTTATGAATCCTCATCTGTCATGAAGGTTGTTCAGTTTGTGTTGAATGTAGCCTTCCCTCATTGATATAAATGTGGTAGACAAAATAATTGAAACACCTGTCCATATAACACAATACAATTCAACAACACCAGAAACTGCAACCTTCAAAATTACAATAAAGTTGAATCAGTAGAACTGTCATGAAGGTTGGATTTATTGATGGACTGTTGTATTAGACTGCATTAGTTTTAGCTAGGTGTACCTAATAAATTGCCAACTGACTGCACTATACAAATAGTGTAGGTAAATAGAATTTAAATAAATACAAATTAGTCAAATTGAAATATAGATGAAAAATACACACAATTCAACTTTACTTTACTTACCTATTTGACATTCCCTCTTTCAAATAATCCAACCACCAAGTATCCATTCATGAAGTGAAATCGCACACTTTAGGATCCCCAGGACTATGGATGAACATTAATTGTTTGTAAGAGTGGCATTTAACAGAGTAACAGGATGCAGAAGTAATCCTGGTATCAGCTGATTAATCTGCCTTTTCCAAACTATTGTTATTACATCGGTC
>NW_019450555.1:0-995 GCF_002814215.2 Seriola lalandi dorsalis | reverse complement strand
TATTGCCCTTATTATGGCAAAAAAGTCCCTGAAGACTTCGAACGACCTAACTTTTGCTGTGGTTGTGGCAAGGGGCTTCATGAGGTGCTTGTCGTTGAACCCACCAACGCACCGCCTTCAGGTAAGTTAACAAATGTAATGTTAATTGTTGCTAATTGAGTAGTGAATGGGTTTCTCAGACCTGCTAGTCCGCAGGCTACATGGTTCCGAAAAAATGAAGAAAAATGTTGAAAACGATAGACTCTGGCCCTTTATTGGTGTATAGCCGGCAATATAGAGTATTGTACAGTACAACGACGTTTCTAAGGGGAAGGTAGGACATTTCTCTCCGTTTGATAACTGTAGAAGTAGTAAAGTAAGGTTAGGCTTGCTATTTAAAAAAAAAACAAAAAAAACGAGACAAAAGAGAGCCGAGCAACAGGGAGCTTGGAGCGAAGGTAGTGGGAATGGCATTACATGTTCTTTTTAGATGTGTTAAAATGGTATAATGTCATTACATTTGTACTGACAATGTACTGTACTGCTACGCTGGCAGCCAAATGCGCCATGCTGCGCTCCAGTTGTACTGTGAGTTTGGGAATTTCAAGTAACGTTATGTCTACTCGGTCCTTACTCTGCCAGCTAACGTTAGTAAGTAAGCCTGTGTTGGGACTCAGTCATTCAATAGACCAAATGTTTCTTTGCTCCACTGGACAAAGGAATTCACACCCCACAGTTCCTCACGGTTCACACCTGGGGATGACCCTTCCCCCCCATGGACCCCACTGGCCAGCCAGTGTGGGCCAGCGTGTGACCCCCTAAGGTGTCACAAACAAAACCAGTCTTCTAGACCCCTTCTCTCTCTCTTCCCTTCTTGGCTTGCTCTGGAGAGCAGCTCCAGCCCTCTCCTCTCGGTTCTTCAAAGGGCAACAAGGCCCCAGCCCAGGTCAGCTCTGCTACCTGAGAAACTAGCTCTCTCGCCGGCCTGCAACCAGCAGCCTGCAAACACTCTTCTC
>NW_019450554.1:0-783 GCF_002814215.2 Seriola lalandi dorsalis | reverse complement strand
AACTTAATCAATAAATAACTAAACTTAATACTTGTAGATGTTTTAATTTAACCAAAAAATGTTGTTAAATGAACTGTAACTAAACATAATACAAACTACAAACAAACCCGGGATAGAATGTGTCTGCAAATGAGAAGTTACTGAACATAAGGTTAAATGGTGAACAAGCATGAGTAAATCTGTAAACTATGATGTTATGATGGATCAAAGTAGGGACAAGTGGTGTAATTCTTACCCACTTTGTCACAGCAATGTACAGGGTCTTACAAAAGGAACCCACAGACAAAAATGATATATACACATACACCAAGTGTAAAACATATAAGGTCTATGAGTTGAAATTAAAAGTACTTGTAATTAAAAGTACTTCTTATAAATAGTTGCAAAATATCTCTGAAAACCAAAATTCATATGGAAATGCCAAAGCTTTCTTGGGGTTTCCCTTTAATACTATAATATTTCTTGTTAGGTGTTAAGTGTGTGGATTCAATCGTCTGTTGTGAAAGAGTTGGCCAAATCTCTCAGAGATGTTGATGCTTTTTTTTAGCCACTAATTGGATTAACTCTAAATATCTTCTACGATGTAAATTCAAACACAGTCAAGGTCACAGAGTTTGAAAGGTCAGATCACAGGACAAGAAAATCAACTTCTTTGATTTTTACAGCATTAACATAAAAATGACATCTCATTTTTCATGTTATGTAATGTCCTCTTGGGCACACTATAGTATATCCTATTCCACCTCTTAAGAAGAATTAACTTAAATCATGTTATATCAAATT
>NW_019450553.1:0-886 GCF_002814215.2 Seriola lalandi dorsalis | reverse complement strand
ATGGGAAATACTGAATGAACATGAAAAGATGTTGATGATGAAAATGTTAATGTAACATGGAACATGGGAAATTACAGTTGAAGTGCGCTGCAGCCATCTCCTGGCAGGAAACAGTATGGCAGCAATTGGTGGCTCTTGTCAGTCGGTTAATTCTAGTTTCAAGCATTAAGTTATTCAGAACCAGTAATAAAATCTCAGTCTTAATATTTTATTAAGATAATTGATATAGTCTGACACAGACTGACGGTGGTGGTGGTGGTAACCTGCCAAGAAACTCAGTGAAGACTGCTGGCTAGTAAACATGGAAGAAAATGATAAATCATCAAATGTTTCATAAAGAACATTTTTTCAGTCTCAGTAATACAGTGGTGAAAAACAATTAATGTTAACATCACTGTGATTGTTAAGTAGAAATCTCCATGAGTACACATGCTTCATACTTAGACCCTCTGACCTCTCTTTGTTTTTTCTTTCCAGACTGAAGATGACTCGAGTAAACTCACCTACTCTAAGGTGTATTTCTCCAACAGGACCAGTGGCTCGCCCACTAGCGTTCCCCGTGGCAACACCGAGGATGTCATCTACTCTGTGCCTCGGGTAGAAGCGAGCTCTGATGGCGGCCTCACCAGCGATGATTCGTCTCTGTACTCTAATGTTACCAGACATCAGTAATAACATCAACGCTGCCGCTGCAGCAGCATTAACTCCTTCATTGGCGAACAGGACTCCGGTTTAAATGAACAACTGTGAAATGTGTTCACACAAAAGTCTGTTCATGTGACATTTTCATGTGACATCCTGTAAAAAGTTACAGTTCTGCCTGGGAACTTAACCCTCGATGAGCTGCCTCAACAATGTGCTACTTTCAGCTGTTTTTACTATCAGT
>NW_019450552.1:0-1219 GCF_002814215.2 Seriola lalandi dorsalis | reverse complement strand
AGTCTCCTGGTTTAAATGACTGTACGACACAACACTGAAGTGAGTATGAAAGAAATAAAATGTTCCAAGGTTCAAGGATCATGGGAACTGTAGATCACCAGGGAACAGTGGCTCCACTGAGTTATATTACACTTTTTTTCCAAAGCGCGTTGTATTTTATTACGTACACATTGTCAAATGTTAAATTAGGAAAATTATTATGGAGCATTTGACTATTATAGTGCCACATATATACAAAGCCTGAACACTTATGTCAGGTTTAATGGGGGTTTTTTTCCAAATATGTGCCACTCTGAAAATGACTGACCTGATAACGTTCAGTGATGGCTGCTGCTGACTGGACAGACAGAACCAGGAAATTATAAAAACAAAACATGCACAGGTTCAGGATCTATAGGCCTAAATTTAAAATACTATATGGTACTGGTTTTGTGAAAAATGAAACCCACAGGTACTTGAACAGTGCAAACACATGTAAGGTGACTGATTATAACACAATGAAAAGCGACAGTATCTATGAGCCGATTACTACCAGCATTAGCATTTAGCTCAAAGCACTGCTGCGTCTACGTACAGCCTTACAGAGCTGCTCGTCTTGTTCTGCCAATTCAGTGTCATTATCAGTGATGAGCCGCGGAGGCCAAACAGTGAGGTGTTACAACTATCTTGATAAATCGTGATATTGCAGTCCAGTGAAAGTGGTGAACAAAGCGAACAAGAAGAAACAGTAGCAGGACTCCTGGTCTGGTTGTTCAGTCGTGAAACATCTCAGACTCTCAGAATAAGAACACCAGTCTCTACAATCTCAGTTTGTGTGTCAGGAAACTAAATACAGCCTCCTGTGCAGAACTGTCTACAACATGGATCTGACCAGGTAGCTGCATGTCATTTACGTACCACATGACACATGAGCCTGAAGCCAAGGATGGCAAAGGGGAAATTAGGGGGAGATCTACCTAGAGATAAAAGAATTCTTTGCGAAGCGCCGTCCTCTGTAATTGCATTAGCTACCCATGAGTGACCTGCTGTCAGAGTTTAATTTGATTTTAATGGGTCCCATAGTGTGCTAGACTGACCATCACGTAACAACTGCCTTCTTTTGTGGACAGTAACGGCCATGGCAGAGTGACCTGGTGGTTACGTGACCGTTCCAGAAATCAAAAAGTCTCACATCTGATCTGTTCATGCACTGCTGACTGTGCAACTTTTTTTTTTTTTT
>NW_019450551.1:0-943 GCF_002814215.2 Seriola lalandi dorsalis | reverse complement strand
ACAAGGAGGAAAATCAGTTGATTACTAGAATTACACAGTTCCTGAATCTGGGAAACCCACCATGAAGTCAAACACTAATGCTGTATCTTGATTGGGGTGGAGATGCACATAGGAGTGAGATTAAACTCCAAATCCCAAAGATTTAGTGTGAAACTACACAAGCAGAGAGAGCTGAACACAGAGGAAAAAAACAGCTTTCTCTCTCAGGTGTTGAGTTACTGCACAATGCAGCGTTGGCTGAGGGAGGAGACTGTCTCAGATTGTTGGTTGGACCTGCTACCAAGCCAGGCTAGATCAGCGTGACTCAGTCATTATCCCCTACTGTGAAAGCTGCAGTGCAAATTTATGTCATTATAGCTTGGCGCACCCCAGTGTTATGATTGCATGTTGTACCAGGCCCTTGGGAGAATAACTTAATACATCCTGACCTCAGCATTACTGAGGCTGAGGTCTGCTTGACCACATTTGATGTTGCAAACTTTCAGATTGTCTCTCCTTGAGGGATTTCATGGAGTCGCACTCAGTTGTAGGCTTTTACCTTTATTTATTTCAATAGTGAGAGGGGGAGATAGAGAGAGAGAGACAGAGAGACAGAGAGAGAGGATGACACACGGCAAGAACTCAGGCTGCAGTGGCAAGGAAATCTGTGTTGTTTTTGTATTCCACTGCTTCCTTTAGTAATAATGATACATGTAATGGAAGTAGTTTATTTGCTCTAATGAAGGTGAGGCTCAGTGTATTGGAAGCTCTCCTCCTCTTCCCTGCAGTTCCTGAGCAGCTGGGAAACCAGAGCGGCTCAGTAGACTGCACTTGGCTGACCAGTGGTGGAAATATCATCAGTCAGTCAGTCAGTGACTTTCCAGATATATAGGGCTGTTGTGGTCCAGTCATAAAGAAAAAGGAGCTTGAGACAGATGGTCAAAACCTGCTTCCTCTCATATTC
>NW_019450550.1:0-733 GCF_002814215.2 Seriola lalandi dorsalis | reverse complement strand
AAAAACTGTAAGCCATGATCATCAAGATTATAACAAATAAAGCCTTGACATATCTCACTTTGCATGTACTGAGTTTATATCACATGTTAGTTTCACATTTGAAGTTGAATTGCTGACTTGAATGAACTTTTGCACAATATTCTAATTTTTTGAGTTTCACCTGTAAACACTGCTAATGGCTAAAAAGTGTCTTGTGAGGCCACTGTGACCTTGACCACCAAAATCTGATCAGTTCGCCCTTGAATCCAAGTCAATGTTTGAAGAAGTTGAAGAAGCCTCATAGACTCCTGCACTTTAGCAGTTTAGCTGTACTAAACACAGATAGAGTTTATCTGAGGGTCAGATCCACCCGACACACATGAAGTTATTGGGCTCTATTCTAATGACATAAGTGCAGGTTATCTTAACGGTGGGAAAATGGTTGCAGCGCCAGGTGCATGGTTCAAACGGCTTCTACTTGTTAATCATGGGAGTGTTTTGGGTGTAACATGGAATAAACCAATCAGAACGCCATCTCCCATTCCCTTTAAAAGCCACACCCACTGCACCTTGGCGTATCACTATTATAACGGCGGATTTGCCAGGTAGTGAGACAGAACGCGTCTCTGCAGAGGAAACAGATCTCTGTCGGAGTGAAGGAGGTGCACAAGAACAGCCGTTTATGGTTTGCAGTGCTCTCTCTCTCTCTCTCTCTCTCTCTCTCTCTCTCTCTCTCTCTCTCTCTCTCTCTCTC
>NW_019450549.1:0-875 GCF_002814215.2 Seriola lalandi dorsalis | reverse complement strand
GGTTTCTGGTCTGGGTGACAGGAAGTGGAACCTGACGTGGTCTCTGCTGTTGAAGGTTGGACGTGTTTTTCACTCTGAAGCTTCTCTGCTCAGCACAGTTGTAAAGAGTGGTTATCTGAGTGACCGTAGCCATAGTCACAGTCACATTTCTCCTCATTTACTGAAGCTCCTCACCTGGAGGAGTTTATGCTGCCACATGATTGGCTGATTGAATCATTGCATGAATAAGCAGGTGAACAGGTGTTCCTAATAAAGTGCTCAGTGAGTGTATATGTTGTGTACCTACTCAAAAACTATGCTGTATTTACAGTTCCTGAGTGGCATGCTAACGGGTTAGCCTGGTTCCAGACATCTGAATCACTAATCATTAACGTGTCACCTTGTTGCACTGAAGTACACGTGTGCTCAGGATACTGACCTTACCGCTGGGTGCAGCAGAGCACACTTCTGACCACGCCCAGTCACATCCATCAGTGATGCTGGCTGAGGTCAGAGGTGGAGAGGATGGGGCATCTTGCTGTTAAGTTACTTACCTCATCTTTATCCACCACTTTTCCATCTATGGTGGCAAATTAATAATACTTCCACAAATGTCTTCTCAGATGGTTCAGCTTTACAATGTCTGGAAACTAAAGAGCTAGAGGCGTGGCCTGTTGCATCTTGAATTCCTACTGATCATTACAGATCAAGTATTTATTTTTTCCCACATTCAAATGGTAGTTTGAATTTCAAATAAGAAATGGCACTGTTGTAGAAAAAGGTGGGCTGGTGGAGATGCCATGTATTTACAGCAAAATCCTCACACATTTGGCAGTGAAAAGTCAGACAAGAGGTGTAGTGGAGATGAGGCAGTGACATGTCAAAGTTAAAAAAAA
>NW_019450548.1:0-1041 GCF_002814215.2 Seriola lalandi dorsalis | reverse complement strand
TGATGTATAAATAAAACTTTGGTCAGCATCATCGCCCTCATCACTGTAAGTTTCCGTAGCTTTTCTGCACAGCTCTCACAAATAAGTCAGGAAGGTTTTGCATCATATAAAACTGTTTAATGAAATAAGAAGTTATATAACCCCTGTATACTGTAGGTATAAATATAGAGTCTCGATTTGCATGCCAGGCTTTGAAGATTATGGTCATTTGGTTATACTTTTACCATGTTAGGTTTACATAATACAGCTCTGGCAGCCAAAAAGGGTAAAAAACTTTACAACATTTCATTTGCATTCCCGTCAGGGCAGCGTGATGGTTTGGCGTTTAGCAGGTGGATGTATCATTGAGTTTAATATGATAACATGATGCATGCTAGGAGAGATTTGATTTGAGACATAATCCTATCCATGATACAGGGTTTTACTTTGTGACTAAAGACACTGAATCAGTAAGTAAATCAGTAAAGAAAGTTTCAGTATCAACAATTTTTTTTTTACCAAGCATTGATAAATATATTTGATATATTTAATGTTTTGGGAAACCTGTTCACAGATGAGGTTAAACTTCTGAACTTACCTACCTGACCTGACTTCCCTACCATCTAAAGTCGAAACACATTGAAGTTTGTTATATGTAGTCCGCCCCCCTATTTTTCTTTTTTTTTAAACCGTTGACAGCACGGCTCTAGTGAGGTCAATGTTGATCGGTTCACCATTATGGTCCAGACATCCAGCTGCTGGGTGGATAACTATGAAATTCATTCATGGTTCCCAGAGGATGAATGCTAATGACATTGGTGATCCCCTGACTTTTCCTCTGGTGCCACCACAAGTTTCAGATTTGTGTTTTTTAGTGAAATGTCTCAAAAACTATTGTATGGGTTGTCATTTAATTTGTATCCCCCTCAGGAAGAATTCTAACAGCCTTGGTAATCCCTTAACCCTTCAGCTGTACTTTGTGTTAAGTGCTAACTCACAGATGTTAGCAGGTTAACATGATGGTGAACATGGTAAACATTATACATTAACCTGTTAGCTTTG
>NW_019450547.1:0-874 GCF_002814215.2 Seriola lalandi dorsalis | reverse complement strand
TATATAAACATAAAACCCATCTGGTTCAGTTTTGCATTTCAGTGGTTACACCCACATTCATCAATAAAAAAAAACAAAAAAACAAACTCTAATTTGTAAGATTCTAGTCATCAATACTTAGTGGGAGCTATTATAGCGTCTGCAGCAGTAGTCTGAGTCTTATCACGCAAGGAGAGTTGACTGACCGGATGATGGTGAAGGATTTGGCGTCAAGGCAAAAAGAATAAGCACCTATTTCACAATATTTTGGGTTTAAACCCAACCTGAACATTGAGACTTTGTCTGAAGACGGTGGCAGCATCTGGAGGCAACACTTCTAATTTCAAGATATTGAGCCAACGAGTCTTTTCTTGTAAAAATGTCCCGGTGCTGTCACGAGTTTATTACCCAGTGGGAAAATTTCCAGACCGTGGCATCGCTAAACTGCTCTAATTGAATGATTGATATAATTGTCAATGGCCTGCATGCTTGTGCAGTTTTGAACAACTAATAAATCTAGCAGAGGAGCTGGGGGGGGGGGGCTCCAAAAGCCAACAACCCAATGATCATCCGGTAAACAGACCACACTCCTGCCCTTTCTCCACTTAGCTGTCTATTAAAGGAAAACATGTGGTCGAGTGTCTTGTTTCAGGGAAAGTGAAAACACACACCCGCTGAGGTGCAGCCGAGCGGGGGGGAGTCAGACATGTTGTGACTCCTGTGTCTTCCTCCTTCCTTTGTACCACATTCCCTCACTCTGCATCGCCACATGGGGTAAGGTAAGAGGGTAAGAGGCTTGACCCCCCCTCCCCCTCCCTCCATCCCTCCCTGCCATGACACCCACTCAAAAAAATCAATCAGTATTCAGGTCATGCCACATGGATGCCCCCCCCCC
>NW_019450546.1:0-784 GCF_002814215.2 Seriola lalandi dorsalis | reverse complement strand
CGACGAGCTCGTTTGTTTTTTCAAGCACAGCAGCATCATTTATAACCTGTGTGTGTTTGTATGTGTGTGTGTGACCCATTTTTACTGTCTCATGGGTCTGAAATGTCCCACAAAGTACAGCAGATCAAATTATAAATTACCTCATAGGTACATTTTAAAGTTAGAATTATATTTAAGGTAGAGGTTGAAGTTTAAGGGATGAGATGTTTAAACTTAAACTTAACCCTGATTTTACCCCAAACTTCATCATAAAGTTAAGGTAAAAAAAAACAACTTTACACTGTATTCTTTCGTACCATATGGTGTAGCTGTATAAGGCTGAGGAGGGATGTGTGTGTGTTTCATGGGAAGGTGAGATGGCTTTTTAATATTGAGTGATTCATCTTGTAGCACGCTGATGATCTTTGGCCAGATGGTGACATGAGGCCCCTCAGTTTGCTCCAGCCAAGACCTGGGTTATATTTATTTAGTTTCTATTTAGCTGAAAAGGAGCCATGCGGCTGAGCAGTGTAAAGGCCATGTGTTGTGTTTCTCTTTTCACTGCTGAATGAGGAATGATTGAGTTCGGCAATGGGCCCCAATTTTAGGCCGCTTGGGCACACTGACGGAGCTGGACTGAGTCTGTGCAGACCATGTTTTTAGTCCTTTGTGGTGCTGATAGAACCTCAGCATGTAGGGCTGTAAGGGTGAACACACCAGCTAGAGATGGCTTTAACTAGACGAACCAGACAGATCTGATCTGATACCACTAACCCATCTATGGAGTCATCATACAGTTGGACCC
>NW_019450545.1:0-914 GCF_002814215.2 Seriola lalandi dorsalis | reverse complement strand
TTGCATTCACATTCAGCACTGTTATATATAGTTGAACAGTATACCCATAGTGTATCTTATGCAGTTGACAGATAATTTACAAAATGGTAAATAGGAGACATATGGGAAACCTACGATAATATTTTTTTTCTTATCTTCTTTAATCTTTGTAAAGGTTTTCTTTAATGCAGAAGTTCATTAGTCAGTTTGTAATGTCAGCACATTGAGATATTTCTGCCGTATACACATCCCTTAGCGTTGACCTGCTGTGCATTATAACTTTGTTCAAACTTGCATAACTTTATTTTAAATTAGTATAAAACAGACAGCCTCAGTCTATTCTTCTATTAAATGAATTGGTGCAACAATGAAAAAGTGTTTTGGGTTTGAAAATTTCTCTCATTGTAAACATCTCTAGCTTCAATGAGGAGCTCAAACAAGCTAAAACAGAATACAGATATATATGCAATCAGGAACAATCTGAATTTAAAGCTTCTTAAGAGAAGCTTTAGGTATAAATGTGTCTCTGTGAAATGGTTTTGATGTGTTTAAGCTTGTTCAGTCTCAGCCACAGTCTAGGGCTTGGTCTCAGTTTAGAATAGGCCTTGATTTATATGGTGGTGCACAAACTTATAATTCAGCGGTCCACATCAGACTCGCCACTACTGCACGCTTGCTCATTTGAGATACACACAGTATTCATTTCACATCTTTATTATTCTCAATTAGAGCCTTTAGGCAATACAAAGCTTAAAGTTGGCTGCAGGCAGAGAGAGGTGGGAGGCAGCCCAGCAGCTCCATGAGCTGCTTTGTTTGCCTTTTAAAGCCTCAGGATCTCCAGTACATTAGTGCGACTTTATAGCACTTTTTAATGACACCACCTTGATTTAAGCATCATTATGGCAAAATGATCCATTAGCACCTGGTGGAAGAGG
>NW_019450544.1:0-775 GCF_002814215.2 Seriola lalandi dorsalis | reverse complement strand
AACTCCCAGCTAATCCAAGAAAGACGCAAAAAGAGACAAAGAGGTGGGGCATGTGTGGACCTGAGACTTCGGTGCATGATGGTTTGTGGCAAGCATGTGTCACTCAAAGCACCCAAGGTGAATTATATAAAAGAATTTCACCCCTCGTACAGTTGTCATGAAGGAGGAAATTAGCTATAGAGACCAAAACAGTTTTGTGTGTCAGGCTGTAAATATGTTTATTTCTGCTGTAAAGTTGGACATTTTAACATGGGTTTCTATGGAGATTGACTCACTTTTAGAGCCAACCTCAAGTGGTCATTAGAGGAACTGCAGTTTTTGGCACTTCCGTGTTGGCTTCATTTTTCTGCCCCAGAGGTTGATTATTGGTTGAAACTGGCCCCCTGGCTCATGATACAGCAGGCGCCACGACTTGAATTTGTTGTTTATCAAGTACAATGATTTTGGTTTAAGGCCAAAAATAATCCAGTAACCTGAAAAATCTGGCATTGGATACAAGTTACATGTTAAAAGTAAAAGCATCTCAAGTATCAAATCCAAGCTGTTCCAACTTTTGAGTCTTCATCAAAAGACATATTAACCCTCCTGTTGTCCTCATTTTCTGTATACACCCCGTGTCCTCCGGGTCAAAATGACCCGTCTTCACTAACCCCCCAATATAAGCAGCTTAATTGAATTTAAACACCAAATTTCCTCTTGCTTGAAGAAAACAACTTGTCATTCACCACAAAATGTGTGAATACCTGAGTTTTCCCTCTTCACTTGTATTTCTATA
>NW_019450542.1:0-1145 GCF_002814215.2 Seriola lalandi dorsalis | reverse complement strand
ATCATTAGGTTCCTTTTAACATATCGTTACAAACTAACTGCAGTCTAACATTACTCCTTTATAGCACAGTTGGGGCTGGACTGGAAACCAGCACAACTGTTATGAAGTTGGCGTTTTCCACAGTCGTATCTAAGCTATCCATTTCTTCACACATCATCATGACACAACTTCCACCACTGATTATCACGATGACAATGTCAAAATGTAGTGATGTCATAATTACCTCACTGTTATTTGGAAAATTCCATGGGTATTTCCAAGGTGGGATCTTTATAGAGTCTTCACCACTGTGGCTCACTGAGTCATTTTGCCCTCCCGTTCCTGCTCTGCTCGTGTTCTGGGACTTTTACAGTGCCTAATTATCGTCCCCACTCTCACACAGCAGCAGGTGTGTTACGTGATTGGAGTGTAATTTTTTCTCCCTGACCAGTCAGACTAGGCTGCAGGCCTAGGCTTGGAAAAGGAGAGGGCCACAGTGCACTTTGTTATTTTATTTAATCAGTGAATGGTAAAGCTGTCTGTTTCATCACTTTATATTCATGTAATAAATATGCAAATGTCCATTAGATGGCAATCTGCATGAGAAATAAAGAAAAAAGAAAACTATTTGGTTTTAATCATCCGCTGATAGTGATCAATTTGACCCGGACAGACGTGATCACTATAAACATTTTCCACCGTATTACAACAACTCTTCCTGGTCTTGTGATGTCACGTTAATGGTCCCAGCTACCATCATCTGTAAGATGCAAATAAGTCCCTCTGTTAACAGTTTCCAGTTGACTGGGCCAGCAGACAACCTCAGCAGCACTTAGCTGCAGTGAGCAGTGATGCCACATATTTACCTTAGGAACTGACCTCGTTCAGAGGCTGCTAAAGGTTACTGAGTATCTGTCAGTGTAATTGGTCCTTTGTGACTGCAGAGAGGCATGCTACGCCCCGTTCATTCGTTTCAATTCCTGGTCTCCCAGCCTAACACCACAGTATAATCCTCTCCTCTCTCACTCTCTTCTCTGACTCTTGATCTCTCTTCCACTCTGTTTTTCTCACTCTCTCCAACTCTCATTAAAGAGTACTACCCAGTCCTCAGTGGAGAAAGAAAAGCCACTCTGCAGGTAGTTATTTGGGATACACTTTTTGAGTGT
>NW_019450541.1:0-992 GCF_002814215.2 Seriola lalandi dorsalis | reverse complement strand
AATTGTTCGCAAGACGTCAAGTGTTGAACTTCGGTTTTAATTCACCACAAAAAAGTAAGATACTGGTAATATTATTGTATTTACTCAACTAGCTAGTTCGGTAGGTATTACGTATTTATTACAGAGAGAAACGCATATACAGAGAAACAATTATGACGTCGTCCTCAACGTTCCTCCGTTTTCTGCTCGCCTCTGTGCCCACTCTCACTTTCACCTGAGGTACTAAAAATCGATCCATTTGCTGTAGTTAGCTAACCAGATGATACATATTTTTTCCTTTCTTTTCGCGCCTCCCCTGAAGTCCTCTGGCGCCCCCTTGGGGAGGCGCGCCTAACACTTTGAAAACCGCTGTTTTAATGCATTACCATACTATGACATTCTTTGACGTTTTTATGCCATACTATACTATTACGTTTTTCTGGTTTTCATGCCATACTATACTACGATAATTTTTGAGGTTTTATGCCTAACTATACTATTATGTTTTTATGCCATACTATACTATGATGTTTTTTACGCCTTTTTATGCCATACTATACTATGATGTTTTCATGCGTTACTATACTATGATGTTTTTTGATGTTTTTATGTCATACTATACTATTACGTTGTTATGCCTTAGTATACAATGACATTTTTTGACTTTTTTATGCCATACTATACTATGATGTTTTCATGCCTTACTAAAGTAGGACGTGTTATACATTATTATAATCTTACGTTTTAAGTCTCACTATAGCACGAAGACTGTTGACCTTTCTGTCTTACTGTTTAACTTCCTACTTGTAAAGACTCTTTAGATCCTTTGTGGTGTAATGGTTAGCACTGTCACCCCTCAAGAGAAAAGATCTTGGTTCGAATCCAATTTGTGGGCCTTTTCTTTGCAGAATTGGCATGTTCTCCCTGTTCCTTTGACGATTATCTCCTTATACTTCTGCTTCCTCCCACAGTCCAGCCTTCCTATACTATGACGTTTTATACGCCATTATAGC
>NW_019450540.1:0-830 GCF_002814215.2 Seriola lalandi dorsalis | reverse complement strand
TGTCTCAAGGCAGTTTTGTCAGAGAACAGAGAAAGCTCTGGAGGAAGGATAACTCTGGGCAGCATCAGGATTTAACAGCACAAGTGACAGTGAAAATGAAAGACGGAGAAGGTGAGAGCAGTGATGGACGCGCAGCAATTGAATCGCAGGAACAACACTCGAATCTGCCATGTGTTCCTGTCATGTTGTAGAGTGAAAGTGATGTTGCCACATGCAGGTTGTGTAAAGATTGAGAGCGGGAAAATTAACACAGATAGATTTACAGCACAGGAACACAGCAACAGGAGACACGTGACCTTTATTTTCTGGAAGCTGCAGCGATGTGATCTGATTAAACCTGTTAAATTTCACCTAAAACTTTCTTTTGAAAGGTTAAATCTGACTGTAGACTTCATGCCGTGAGCTGTTTTATGCTGAGAAATCAAATCAGCTTTGGCACGAGCCACATAGTATATATGTGTGTATATAAATACACACGCACCTGTGAATGCAGCATCTATATGGTTCTCTTACTCCACAGGCAAGTACCTCTCACACTGGTAAAGAGCAAGGACATGCCAACATTACACACACATAGACCTACACACACACACACACACACACACACACACACACACACCGAGGACCATATGCTGTACGCTGTAGCTAGAACTGTCCTGTGTCCAGATCTGTAGAGCGTCACAACCAGCGCATGAACACATGCCAGAGGTCCTCCCTCTCTACTGACCCGTGCGTATTCGACTTCAACCTCCTTCTCTATCATATTAATATCCATTGAGGTTTAGAGTCAGGGAAAGATCGTGGTCATTGTTAAAGGAAGTCAACACGTG
>NW_019450539.1:0-798 GCF_002814215.2 Seriola lalandi dorsalis | reverse complement strand
ACGTAAAACAAATGAAATTATTTTACAACCAGGACGACATAGTTTCATGTCGTCTCTTCAGGCTGCATTCAGCTCCGTCAACCTTCACCAATGTGGGGGGGTTAATGATGAAGGCCGAACGGCTGAGAGGCGTAGGCATGTTTTTATTGTTGTACTGAGGCCATGAGAAAATAAAGGCTTTGTAAATCATCACCCTCGAGTGTCTCAGAATTTGCCAAGAATCAAGGGCTGGTGTATGTTTGCATCCCAGTGGATCCCAATTACACAGAGAGCATGAAGAAGAAATATTCCTGTTTAGAAAGAAAGAAAGGATGATGTAATCATTCAAAAAAAAGAAAAAAAGAAAACAGGAAGTGAGCGGGTATCCACAAAAATAACAAGCAGAAAACAAAAAACGATCCAACACAGAGGGAATACTGGAATTCAGCAGGTGATGACGACACAAACACACTCCGCAGGAATCAACATGCAGCTCCTCGTGTAAACTACTGATTTCCCGACAAGTTCACCACATGAACTTAAAACTTGTTTCTACTGCCCCGAGTGGCCGGAGAAGAAATTCAGTTATTGCAGGTTTAAGAAAAAAGGGCAAATCAAGTGTCCAAGGGTGAAAAAAGGAGCAAGAAAATGTCAAGTAAAAAAAACCTGAATGAGTAACGTAATGAAGGAGTAGGAAGCAGGAAAAGCCTCATTACTGACATTATAACTGTTCTCCCTGCCGCTGCTGCTCTGATGTGAGGCGGTCGATGTGATGTCGCAGGTACGAGGCTCAGGTGAGATCGATGAATCCAGAACGTG
>NW_019450538.1:0-859 GCF_002814215.2 Seriola lalandi dorsalis | reverse complement strand
GCAATAATTTCTGCCAGCAATAATATCTCACATCTCATACCATTTCTCAGAAAATGCACACATCACAAATTTTTGCAGTGCTTCTATTTTAGTTACAAACAACACATTTCTCCGTTTTGTTTTTTTTCATCCACCATCATAAAGTGAGCATGAGCTAACATCGATTTTTTTTAAGCTAGCACTGAAAGATAACACACTCACCGAAGAACTGTCATCAAAAACACGTCTAATAGCGATCCTCCCTCATCCTCTGGTAATCAGTAATATCCTGGAAGTCTCTTCTGGACAACTTTAACACTTGTTTCAACAAATATAAACAACTGTTCCTCTCTTTTTCTCTCTTTTAGCCAACTACAACAATAACTCTAGTAAAAAAATGAATAAAATAAATTTGACTGAATATGTGTTAAATGTAGGTAAGTGAGGATTACATATGGCAATACAAAATTTTGCGTATACAAAAATAAATGAAGATTTAACTGTAACCTTCTTATGCCACTATAAACTATAAACAAGTGGAATTAAACAGTAGAGTTTAGAGTCGGTTAAATTTATGGGGGTTACATCTACAAAGCTGAGTTGAACATAACTGAAAATGAACACATCAAAGGATAATCATATTTCACCTGTGTAATATGTAAATGATTGCTACAGCAGGAACAGTGGTTACATGACCTTTGTAACAAACCACAATGTAACCGTGCATGTCATAGGTGCACTCCGGTACTTAAACAAATAGCACTACACTTCCCCACACCCACCCTCTATCATCATATATAAATACATATATATATATATATATATATGGAGCTCGATCAGTTGAAGTGCAGGAGGGGGATCTCCAGTAGGAGCATGAAGC
>NW_019450537.1:0-830 GCF_002814215.2 Seriola lalandi dorsalis | reverse complement strand
GATCTGCAGCTGTTCTATCACATGATAACAGTGTGAGTGCGTCACCATAGTAACAGTATCAGAAACTGTGCAGTGGCTTTGACGGTAACAGAGTTTGAAACTGATGTGAGATCAGTTAGAGAGAGAGAGAGACAGCAAAATGAAACTTCTGGCCCAGTATATATCCAGGTCCATGGCCCAAGTCTGGCCCATATACTTCCACATCTGGGTAGATTCCAGCTGTTATCCTGCTGTACTGACTGACAGCCGGAAGATTTTCTGTGTGTGCGCCAGAATTGTTCCGGGTGAGGAAATAGGATTTGACAATCGTGCCGTATATGGGCCAGACTTGGGCCGTGGAACCAAGGCGTATACTGTGTAAATGTGTGCCGGATTTATCTTCCTATCTGGGGACGTCTCACTCTGTTGGAGATGATGGGACCACAGAGACACTCAGTAAGGACAGGACCAGGTTCTGATCCGGCTCAGGAAGTCTCTATCATTACTGATGTATTGATAGCTGATATCGATCGATAATATGGTTCATCTGTTGTCTGATTGATTGTCAGAACTATAAAACAAACATCCGTAACATCTGTGTGAAGAATGCGTCTGGGTGTGTCGCCTCCAGCCTCATCTCTTATTTACAGTTCACACCTCTGTGTACACAGGTATTCAGCTGCACCGGAGTCAGATGAGGCCGAGCGTCGCTATGACAACAGTCTGACAGTTTGAGTTGTGTAACTTCTCACACTCATTAACTAACACACACAACAGCGTGTTTTAAACAGTCAGCAGACTTTTATCCTCATGTTGTGACTCACAATAATAACAATTATTATTATTTTTAT
>NW_019450536.1:0-761 GCF_002814215.2 Seriola lalandi dorsalis | reverse complement strand
GGGGGGTAAGTAAGCAAGCGTGGGCAGACAGAGCCGTTTGGAGCTGGGAGATGAAACAACCTGCTGCAGGTGGACACCAGGAACTGTTTTAACTGAGGGACAACCCCCCCACAAACGATATGTCAAAAGACAAACTCATGGCCACAGGTAACTTGGGGAAAAATATTCTACATCTATATATCTACAGGTATCACTCCGCTTCACAGGGGTTCTATTAACCCTTAATCAACGTTACATTAATGGTCGTTATCTGTCTTAGAATGTAACAAACTTTGCAAAGATGAAAATATTTCCAGAAATAACACGTGAATGTAATGATGTCTGGTCGTCAGAAGAGGAGGAAGGGAAGAAGCCTGGACACTTCAGCGCACACCTGAGGTAACGTGTAGACAGAGTAGCAAGTAGCTAGTGTGCACTGTGCAGGCCAGGAAAATGTTTATGTGTTGCTTAGCAACATTCCAGTACCAGTCCAGTTCTGGAAATATTTGTGTTGTCGTAGCCAAATAAATGATGAAATAAACAAACAAGTCATAATCTGTTGATGCTTATTTCACTAACATGGCGCTCATAGAACTGTTGTATAAAAGCAATATCACACTCGAGGTCGTGATGTTGGCCTGAATATCAGCTGTGATTCAGTACAACATCACTCCCTCTTCTGTGATATTGCTTAAATATAGTATCAGTAAATATAATAATGTAATAATAATAATAAGTATTTAAAATGTAAAATGCTTCTAAGCCAAGTAAAATAAATGATC
>NW_019450535.1:0-860 GCF_002814215.2 Seriola lalandi dorsalis | reverse complement strand
GTGTGTGCATGAGTGTGGTGTGACAACTCACCTCTTATTCTGAAAAATACATTCTTTTCTTTAGTCATCTTCACTTGTGTCACTTTGTGTAATGGACAACACACGGCTCTGATGAGGAAGAATGCATATGAATAGCACATAATCTATTGTCACACTGCGTTGACTATGAAGTAATAATTTAATCATTAGTTGTGGTGTAAGTTCCAAATTAAACCTTCTGAAATCAGTTTTTATCAAGCATATAGGGCTCATCAGGACCCTAAAACATAAGACATCTGTATAGAAATTAACCACAAAGAGTTTGATATGGGATAGAGTAATAGAATAGAATAGAAGCAGTTTCAACCGTATCTCACCGTTATCAGTAGATGGAGATTTCTCAGGTGTCATGGCAACGGCTCAGGTGCTGTAACAAGTGGTCACATACAGGTGGATGGTGTAGTGCGTTACATGCAGCACCTGCAGGAAACACTCGACAAGAGACTGGAGAGAGAAACATTTGCTGTCAACTTCAGCTGTCTGTGAAAACCTAAAGAAAGCATCGAATGTGAAGAGGTCAAAGGTCATCGACCGGCGGTCAGCTGACAGTGCCAAAGACCAGGGCTGTAGCCAGGAGACGTGAGTCCAAGTTGCCAAGTGTCAACCCTCCACCCTAAGAAAGCCTGTGAAACCCTCCATGTTAATCCTTCACTTAGCTTTTCCATCAACTTCTCCTTCCACTTTATCATTCCCAAGGGGAAACTTGTCTCGCAGCCAGGTAAAACACAGAACACGGTCTCATATTTTCTTTCCTGCAAAATGTTCCACACGTTTTTACAAGACTCTCTGTAAAGTGCCAACTAAATTTTTTAGTTATAAAA
>NW_019450534.1:0-929 GCF_002814215.2 Seriola lalandi dorsalis | reverse complement strand
GCTGTAGTGTGATGCTGTGAGCACATTCTGATCATAAACACATCCTCAAATATAGGACTGTTTTAAAATATAAAGTCAGATCAGTTGTATGGAATATTCTATGGTAGTTTATGTCTTTAAACCTTAATCAATACTCGAAACGTCCCTGAACTTCTCCTCAGATTATAAAAGAGTCTCTGTGTTCGATGGTGGAGTGAACGTCCAAACGACTTCCAACTTACTGAAGTTTCAAAGAACAAAATGTAACTTTATATTATCACTAATATATAACAGGTTTGTTGTTTATTAGCCTCCATGTGATACAGTGATTTATTGGTCATTTATAATAACGTTTTATAATATAATAAGTAGTATAGTATAATAGTACTGTAATTGTTTATGTTGTGCGTGATGGGAAATCAGATTTGAACTTGGAAGACGGAATTTCAATTGGAACTGATCTCCAAATCCAAGATGGCTGCTTTTTTGGCAACAACAACAACAACAACAAGCTTTTGACTTGTTCTAATGGATCGCGGTCAACTTCCTGCTCAGTCCCCAGGTTGCCAAAGTTAAAGGTCAACAGTTCGTTCAGACTCCAGTAACGTTCATAACATGTCATGTTAACTAAATATTAATCATCTGTTTGTTCAAGCTTCATTCACACCAACATCCTTCATGGACGACTTTCCCCGCTGGATTAAAACCTGCTTTGTCTTTTTTCAGAGGCCGAACATGATCAGTGAAAGGCCGGCACTGGCCCGGGCCTGCGCCGGGGTCACAGCTGTCAAAGAGATCAGCAGGACCTCTCTTTACGCCGAGCCAACAGCTGTCTGTTAAGAATCCTCCGGATCGTCATCATAGACGAACTCCTCAGCTCACAACTCGCCTCATTACCGCCCTTAATGGAGGGAAGACAGAGACAAGGTAAATACAATTACTGATCAGAG
>NW_019450533.1:0-1003 GCF_002814215.2 Seriola lalandi dorsalis | reverse complement strand
CTGTCAAAGTTTGGGCCAATGTAAACAAAATATACCAAAAGAATGTATTCACCAACTCATTTTACAGCTGGTGAGCATGAACAAACAATACGTTTCCAAACAGGCGGAAGAAGCTTGGACTCTGATGTCGTAGAGAAAAAGAAAACAACTCAGCTTTTGAATCAATAATTCATTAAAATGATTATTTCATACTCTGGAATGACTTCATCTGTTTTGCATTAAACATATGGTTAACACTTAAACTTGTATTGAAGGGACGTCAAAAATAAAGGCTCAAAAGAAAAGTGCATTAAAACCACACAGATGTATCGTCCATTGACTGTCTGATCTGCCAGTAACACGTCAGTAAGGAGCATCCAGTGTTAACAACAGACTGTGGTCAGCTGAGATCTGCATTAAGGAGCCTCCACATTCCTGATTAATTCCTTCATATTGTTGGTTGTAACATTTGTTACTTTAGGCCCGTCAAGTAGCATGTGATGCTACATTAGATGTCGTTTCAATATAATATAATTCAATATACTATTATATATTATTACTATATACTGGCCAGCAGTGCCGCTGTGTAGCCAAATGCAATCAGACCATGGACAATCTGGTCTTAATGAGCTGCTTGGATTTCATGGAGTTGTGTGTTAGTTTTGAGCCTTCATACAGAGTGATGTGGATTTTGGGGTGTTTGGGTGAGATGGCCCTTTAATACACTTTGCTGTCTGGCCAAAAATGTGATATAATAATAAATAATAATAGAAATATATTCAGAGGGTGTCTGAACCACCATGTCAAACATGGACCACACTGACTGGCTGAGTTGATTGCTAGGAGATTGTTAGAGAGCCAACATTGTTCAGCTCCTGGCAGCAGTCTGTCTTCACTCTGCCCCCCCCTGCCTCCTCCTGATCACCACGGTGATGAGTCCTTCAGGTAAAGCCTTGACCATGTTCCAGGCCTCGAACCGCGTCATGTCCTGCAGACTGACTCCCTGGACCTGCAGCAGCTCGTC
>NW_019450532.1:0-895 GCF_002814215.2 Seriola lalandi dorsalis | reverse complement strand
TGTGAGCCACACTAGCAAAGAGGCTCTGTGATTTCAATGTCAGTTGGTCTGCCCAAAACTTTCCATAGTGAAATATTTTGCCTTGACATGCCCTGAGGATGAATCCTCTTTCTTTTTTGACTTAATTCTAGCACCACCAGTTGTACAACACTGTATTTCATGACACTCTATCTCAATAATAATGACAAATGATAATAATTAGGTGTGACTTACTGCGGTCTTAATGCTTACAAATGTGCTGACATGCTGAACTGAGCATACGGCACCATCTCCTGGCGTCAGCCTCGGGCCAAACTTTAACTTTGACACTGATTTGCAAAGATTTAAAAAAAAAAAAAGAATTTGGTGAAGCAAATCAAAGACACAAAAATAAACACTACATAACATGACATCTGACAGCCTTTTGTTAAAGATTCATATTTCGACTTATTGTTTTGACTTAATGAGAGAAATAGAGGGAGAAAAGAGGGAAAAAAACACAAAGTGGCAAGTGGGTATGACGATTACAGCCCCAAAATGCCACTAGCTACAGACCTTTTGTCTGGTTTAAATCATATTCCTCCTCCTAATCCTGGTGTTGTTACAACTCTCCTGTCTTGGGGTTTATTATTTCGTGTTTTGGTTTCCTTTTTTTTTTGTTCCACAAATATTTATTTTAATGGATTTTTAAATGTCATCTGCAGAATCAATATTGTTTTTGTGTTTTGACATTTTAATCTATATGAAAATATGTCTTTTAGATGTGTCAGTGTAGAATGGATATAAAATGCAACAAGTAGATTCCTGCACTGTCTTAATTTCGATGCATACATTTTGCAGAAATAGTTTAAACCAAACAAACCCACAACACTAAACTCAGCCCCCAGTCATTTCTTTCTTTCTTCCTTTTTTTTTT
>NW_019450531.1:0-1150 GCF_002814215.2 Seriola lalandi dorsalis | reverse complement strand
ATCTGAATTCACATTTACACATAGAAAGAAAAACACAAGATATATTGATTATTTTATGCAGAAATTGACTTGATGAACTCTGTGGACCTCCGTGTAGACTGGGTCTCAGCTAACACGGTCTGAACTACAACACTGAGCTAGATAAACCCACCAAAACACAGTGAAGCTTGTAAAAACAGTTTTTCTATGACCATGACTGAACTCTCCTCCCTCTGTGTCCCTGCTCCCTCCAGCTCAGTCGCTGGTCGCCACCTCCCCACCGGGACACTCGCACTTGGAGGACGAGATCTTCCAGCACTCCAGCAGCACACCCACCTCCACCACCTCCTCCTCACCCATCCCCCCCTCACCTGCCACTTGCACTACGGTATGAAAACTTCAGCTAAACACTTTTCCTCTCCGGAGTTTTATCTTGCCGTCGGCCTGCAATTTGACATCTTGCACTTTAGACATTCAGCATGTGTTAGAAACATGTTTTTTTCCCCTGCGGTCATTTAATGTATGAAACATTTGGAAGTTTTGCAAAGATTTAGAGAGTATAAAAAAACATACAGCTCCAATTTGGAGGTATTTGGAGGTACGAGAGAAGTCTGTTCCTCATACTCATTTTTAAATCTTTTCCACGTCATAATTTTTCTTTTCTCTTGTTCTTTTCACTCTTCACCGAGTGATCTCATGAGTGAAAAGGTCTTAAAATTAAAAAGCAAACTTGAAACTGTATTTAACCCTCTGCTTTCACCAAAAACAAACAGTCTGCCAGGTTATTATCTCCTCATTGACTTTTGAATTTGTAATATTGGTACTTTCTGAATATTAAGCCTTTTGTTTCATTCACTTTGAGTCAGGTCAGGCCTGTATATCTAAAATATAAACCTAATATAATTGCCTTTGTATCTGCTATTATAGCGCGCTGCCATCTGCTCTCATTGTTCTGCTGAATTACCATTATATCATCTGCTCTTCCTCTCTGCCCACATACATTTTGCACTGAGAGCAGTTATTATGTCTCTGATGTGCCTGAATAGAAGGCGTGGTGCTGTTAAAGGCTGCTGACAGGAAGCAATATGTTGGCATGAAAGGGAATGTAAAGGATGGGGTACACAGTGTGACGCAATGACTCCTGGGATCGCAAGTTCAGTCGGTGTAGTTT
>NW_019450530.1:0-894 GCF_002814215.2 Seriola lalandi dorsalis | reverse complement strand
GCGCACGCACCGACACTCCTGACCCGAAATCAACCAAAGCACCGACGACAACAACGGACACACAAACACACAACTGACGAGTCAAAATACAGACGAAGAAACAGAGAGATGTGAAGATATTGGCCTTTTCACCCGAGCACAGCTGTCCACTTCTGTTAAACCCTGTTCATGTTAACACAATAATAATGATAATATATGAAAATAATGAAGTTTAACTGTTAGTTCCAGCTTCTCAAGCGTGAATGTTGCTGCTTTTCTACTTTGCTAAACTACAAATATCTAAAAGTAAGGCATTTGGAGACGTCACCTTGGGCGCTCGGCGTTTTGTGGCGTTTTATCGACCAAAACATTGATCGTTTAATCAAGAAATAATAATAAAACTCATCAATAATGACAGTAATTGTTCGTTTCAGTCTTAACAATGATATAAAAAATAAAAAGAGGCATTTAAACTCACATAAGAATGATGGGACTTTCTGACAGCATTTCATTTAAATATTATTTTGGTCATGTTTGATACTTGTAATATTTATATATCGTGACAAAAATATCCCATAATGCACAAACACACACGTCATAGCTGCTGCTCCATCAGCAAATAGCCTGGACTGTTTTTGACCATGTGGAGTGTACAGTATCACGCAGACAGCCTGGTTTTTTGTGTGTGTGTGTGTGTGTGTGTGTGTGTGTGTGTGTGTGTGTGTGTGACTCGTGCAGTAACAACATTGGATTGTATTGATCCAGCTGAGCAGAGTGCCATGCGTACCTCAGGGAAAGCTAGGAGGTTGTACAGTTATCTCCTGGGGTGTAATTCTCAACTATACAACCTACTACCTCAACCTGGGAGCAAGCCGACCTGGACGCCAGGGCTGCACGGATCAGGGGGAGGGTTGG
>NW_019450529.1:0-798 GCF_002814215.2 Seriola lalandi dorsalis | reverse complement strand
GCTATGGTAAAAATGTTATAAAAAACAACTTATCTGTAATACATACACAAGTAAGAAATAATACTGAATCAAAAGGCTGTCTTGGAAAGGAGAGAAATTATTTCTTCCATATAGTATTGCATTGAAATAACAGCAATCTGTCAATACAAGGTTTTTCAAATGGGGAAACTCATAATATCCTCAGATTGGTAGTTGTCTCTGAAAAAAGAGAACCATACAATTTTCTGCAGCCTTGAAGAATCCTTGACTGACACTCAGCAGTTTACTTAAGAGCAGCCAGAACATTGGCTTTTGTCAGTAGCAGAAATGAGGGCAATTACCTGTGCCTCTTATAATGCTTGCTGCCCTCTGTAATCTTGCTGTGGACAGGCTGAAAGGAAAATATGAAGGGCTACTTAAGCACATCTACACTCCATCAAGACATGACACGCAGTTTTTTGTTCGATCAAGGTACATTAATAGAGGTCATCAGGTCAAGGTGATCCTTACCTGAGGGTTTAAACATGTACATTGTCGTAAAGGTGCTTCATCGCCAAACAAATGCCACATACTCTGTCATCTAGTGGGCTAACTGCAGTCACTATGAGATGAAACACACCAGGATCTGATTCAGAACAGAGAAAACCTGAGTTTTTACAAGAAGGTTAAAATGAATACAAATGTCAGTCACAGTCAGGTGGAGATGTCGGAAGAAAAAGTCACTGCACAAGCAACTGCACAGAAAATACTACCAGTTAAACACCACTTAGCTTTTTAATCACCAACTATTTCCCAGTTTTTTCCACATCAAGTTGAAGT
>NW_019450528.1:0-865 GCF_002814215.2 Seriola lalandi dorsalis | reverse complement strand
GATTTCCTGCTGCATGTGTGTGTGACTTGACCACCCGCTGTCTGTTGCAGAGCTGCTGCTCTCTGCTGAAGCGTTGCTGCAGACACTGATTGAATCTCAGGGAAAGATAAAGATGTGGTTTACTGAGTGACTACTGAGGGATTAGGAAATTAAAAACTTTCACGGAGCCATTTTAAACATGACAAAGAACACACACACACATACACACGACCACACACACACATACACACGCGCACACAACTCATACTCTACTATGAACAATTAATCTATAATTTTCAAAACAGCTTGAATTACTTTACTTCGTCTTAAAACTTCTGTGCACCAGTTGGATTTTGCAACGTTTGAATCAAAGTAGCTGGGTGAGTGTTGAACCTGCGAATGCATATTACATAACATCTTTTTTTCCCCCAAAATGTTGCCTATTTAGTCATGAACATTTATGAGTGATCCAGTAAAAAATGTAGCAGATTTCAGGTAAACACCAAAATCCTGCAAAGTTGGATGGTGGGTCCAGGTGGGCGGGGCTTAGGGCATGGCTGAGAGTGATGACAGAAGTCCTGACAGTTCGTTTTAGGGCTCAGTTTCTGAATACAGGCTGTGGATACTTTCACATTATTAATATAGAACCTAGATCTGCTTTATAATCAAAAAAGACATGGAAATCTACCTTTATACTATGTGGGACCTTTAATGTTATAGTGAAATATTCCAGATTTGAAACCAGATTTTCAGTGGCTTTAAGGCGGGAAACCCCATCTTATTCCACACACTACACGTCCTCACCATGAAGTATAGGAGGAACCTCTAAGAGCAACTTTACGTTATAATGATTAACAGTATGTATGGCCAGAGCAGGAATAGCCAA
>NW_019450527.1:0-780 GCF_002814215.2 Seriola lalandi dorsalis | reverse complement strand
TTCTCAGTATTTGAACGGTAAATGTCAAAATTCAGCGATTTTGAATAAAAATAATCTAAAACTGGTGAAGTTAAATGGAAAATAACTTTATAGTATAATCACTGTATACATATAACAATTTAATTAATTTTTTTTCTTTTTACTTTTTTTTTCTTTCCATGATGGCAGGTGAGGCAGTGCCTCACCTGCCTCCCCTGACTGCACGTCACTGGTCTGAACATTGTTTGAGCTAAGAGCAGAGTACAATTTAAGAGGAGGATATGGCCTCATTAGCTCCCCATACAGCAGTAGATGTTCAGTCTACAAACACAGAGAAGCTGAAATAACAAAGTCTTTGAAGTGAGGAAGTGTGATTGTTGTGAGGATTAGAGGGTGGGGGGTTTTCAACCAGCTTTTTGTCTGCGGCCCTCATCGAAGAAATCTTTGTGTGTTTTACTGCAGTGCTCCTGACCTTCAAATAAATAAATGGAAAAAATAAGTGCTGCCTGGGTATTTGAAGGCAGGCAAAATAGACACAGACATACACACAATGCCACAATGGGAAGCCATTGGCAGCACTTTCCCATAATCCCCTTGGGTATGGGCACAGCCAATGGGAAGTTGCTATTTCAGTTTTATGCCAGTATTTTTACACATACTGTACTATAGAAAGTCAAAAACACGCTTGCCCGTTGTTTTCTGGCATTCTTGGCCCCCTGAAGCAGAAGGGCATCTCACGTAGAAAGGGTTCAAGAGCCGAGCTTCTCACTCAAGACTTTGCTTTATGGGTTTTTGCTTTGT
>NW_019450526.1:0-991 GCF_002814215.2 Seriola lalandi dorsalis | reverse complement strand
GTAACTGACTCACTGAGTTACTGTACTACAATGATACTAATGACCATTCACAGTATAAATGTAAATGTAAGTATCTCTAATCAAGAATACAAAATACATCAAATATATGAAAACATATGAAACTGAGTCAAACATAATAGATACAATAATATACAGATATCATCTATAACAAGTATTTAGTACATATATGATAACAGATTTCTCTAGTGCTAGTACTACAGTTAGGCCAGATGCTGTGGAGTCTGGGTAAAGTAGTCCAACAACAGTGCACAATCACCTGAGTCCAGAGCGCTTGAGACTTCTGGATTTACCACCTAGCGGAGATCCTGGTTCTTGATCAGACCTTTTACTGGGAAATTTCTGAAACATCAGTTGCAGGAAAATTTTTTTGATTTTTGGAAAATCATCTCCAGTACCAACGTGTAGTTTCAGCTGCAGTTCTCTGTTCCCAGCAGGTGGCAGCAGCTCATCCTACATGTTCAATCCACAGATCCGTTTGATTCCTTTTGATGCTGCAAGTTGTTGTTGTTGTTGTTGTTCTTCTTTTTCTTCTTCTTTTTCTTCTTTTTCTTCTTCTTCTTCACCACATCAGCCAATGACAGACATGGACGATAAACAGTGAATCAGTTTGACTGATTAAAGCTGAATATTGTTTAAAACTTGTGATTATAAACAGATTGATATTGGTCCCTCAGACGTTTAGTCTAATCTACCTCTCTCCTGCTCTATAACATCATAGATAATCAATATAAATATGAACCATCACTATAACTTCATGTATCTGTGTTTACATGACTCTGACTGTTTCACTGTTTATCTGACGCTGCTGTGAATCTGATGTTCTTCAACCTGTTTACATGATGTAAAATCCTTCAGTAGATTAACATTAACAGTGAGTCGATGGTTTAAAAGCAGAATTCAATGTTTAAATGTATACTTAATGTTCACACACACACACACACACACACACACACACACACACACACACACA
>NW_019450525.1:0-1066 GCF_002814215.2 Seriola lalandi dorsalis | reverse complement strand
GGGTTTTAATTGTTGACTGATTTATTAGAAGATTTTTGGCATAATGTATCCTAAATAAAGTTGTGTGAAAGTCAAAGTCTGATTCTGATGTTGATGCTCCTCCTCCTTCTTCTTCTTCTTCACACATTAACAAACTGACGTGGAGGTAGATAAAGAGATGTAGGCGCAGACAGGAAACAGCTGTTGTTTACATTTATTTATAATAATAAGAGGTTTGTGTTTCACACTGACGGAGCTGAAGGGAGACGCTCAACCCCCCCGTCACATCCTGTGTGATGTCAGAGAAAAGATTTACACTGATACATTAATACATTAACACATTATTAACATTTTCATAATTCATTAACATATCAGTGAAAACAACCTGGAACAGAATCTTCTGCTTCATCAGACATGATGCGTTCACTGTCTCTGCTGAGGGGGATACCATGATGCGTTCACTGTCTCTGCTGAGGGGGATACCATGATGCGTTCACTGTTTCTGTTTAGGGTGATACCAAGATGCGTTCACTGTCTCTGTTTACTTGATCTGATGATGTGTTCACTGTCTCTGTTTAGGTCGATATAATGATGCGTTCACTGTCTGTTTAGGGTGATACCATGTTGCGTTCACTGTCTCTGTTTAGGTTGATCTGATGTTGTGTTCACTGTCTCTGTTTAGGGTGATACCATGATGCATTCACTGTCTCTGTTTAGGGTGATACCATGATGCATTCACTGTCTCTGTTTAGGGTGATACCATGTTGCGTTCACTGTCTCTGTTTAGGTCGATCTGATGTTGTGTTCACTGTCTCTGCTGGGGGTGATTCCATGATGTGTTTACTGTCTCTGTTGTGATGGCAGCTGGACAGCGGGGAAACCAAAAGACGGCAGGAAGTGATGTCACATGTTGTTCAGTAGAAGTCGTGGTCATAGTCTGTGGCGTCCATCAGCTGTTTCATCTCCGCCACGCTGTTGGCCAGGTAGGACGACAGCTCCTCTGAGAGAGACAGAGAGACAGACAGGTGAGGCGTTACCTTCATCAACACAAACTGTGACAAGGTGTGATCGCCAACGACGACGAGGA
>NW_019450524.1:0-813 GCF_002814215.2 Seriola lalandi dorsalis | reverse complement strand
AAACACACCCAACAATGGCTGTGTCATCAGAGAACTTCTGGACGTGGCAGTGTGTGGTGTTGTGTGTGAAGTCCGAGGTGTACAGGGTGAAGAGAAAAGGGGAGAGCACCGTACCCTGGGGGGGACCTGTACTGCAGAGCACCACATCAGACACACTGTGACGAAGCCTCACGTACTGTGGTCTGTTGGTGAGGTAGTCCATCATCCTTGCAGCCAGGTTATGGTCCACTCCCACACTTTCCAACTTCACTCTGAGCAGTGGCGGCAGGATCGTGTTGAAAGCACTAGAAAAGTCAAAAAACATGGCCCTCATTATGGGTTTGACTTGAAACATCTTGAATTATGACATTATACATAATAGTGTGACACTTGACCTCTGGAT
This sequence comes from Seriola lalandi dorsalis, assembly GCF_002814215.2. NCBI lineage: Eukaryota > Metazoa > Chordata > Actinopteri > Carangiformes > Carangidae > Seriola > Seriola lalandi. The sequence goes on along the minus strand of NW_019450524.1, from coordinate 431 downwards.
CATCTTGTGTTAGTGAATTATGATTGACAGTTTCCACTGGCCATGTGTGCTTGGGCTCCCAAAGGAATTCTGGGCCATGAATCCATCACCTATTCTCAAGGAATTTTGGCACACTTAGCCCACTGGAGGCGTCGTCTGCTGGGTTGCGCTCACTGTCAATTCATCTCCACTGTTGGACACTAACGTTCTCTCTTATGACAGAGATGAGAACAGTCATCTCATATAAGTGATGCTTTCAACTAAAATCATCTATTATATTTGATGTGAATATTACACTGTTGTCACTTGCAAAAAAAATACCACTGCATAGCAGCCACCAGTGTGGCCTCAGAACGAGTTTTCAGCACTGCAGGAGATATTGTTTCTGCACAATGTATTGTACTCTGACACGATCCTGTTGATCAACTGATCTTTCTCTAGAAGAACATTGA
>NW_019450523.1:0-883 GCF_002814215.2 Seriola lalandi dorsalis | reverse complement strand
TCAGGTTAAATATGTGTGTTTGGAAGAGTGCTACCTGCAAGGCTGAAGGAAGGCCTGAGGTTGTTGTTACTAAAAATCTAACTAACGGAGCTACAAACAAACAGCATGTTAGTTATTCCTCACAGATCCCTGAGTCTCTGGAACATGGGGAACAATGAGGAACTGGCTGATGCCGGCGATGGGAACCATGAGCGGGAGGCTGGAGACAACAGTCCAGACTTCTGCTCCTCAGTGTGTTTCCTGCTCGTCTCTGTCTGAGTGAACTAGTGTTCATTAAGTCTTGTTTTATTACAGTATCTGCTAAATGAGCTTTAAATGGATGAGTGATCTGTTATCTTCTGAAGTCTTAGACTGCCTCAAACATTTCATGGTCAAAAGAGGAGCTGCTTGACTTGTCCTTATTTTCCCTTTTGTGTTTTCATAGGGACGGCAGAATCCACCTCGAACCAGAACCACGGCCAGAACCACACCTTCCTGAAACCAGCAAGAAACGGTAAATCATGCACATGACTCCATCCCATACTTATAGGCTCAAATTAGACTCAAAATGACTGAGCTTGTAAAGTGACCTTAATAAATAAGTCCAATGTTTGTAGTTGTAAATCAACATTCGTAAACCTGGAAAATAAATCTGCAGGAGAAATTCAAGTTTCTGCATGTGAAACAATTGAGCTTTTTATTTTTCTATGGAAGAAAACAGGGTCAAACTAGAAGCGACACAGGGGAAGGGTAGCTTATTAGCATTAGCAGCTAGCTTGCTGGCATTGGCCATTGATGAATGAATTTAATGATTCCATTATAAAATTGCAAAATGACAAGTGGGGGGCTAGTTTGCTAGCATTAGCAGCTAGCATTAGCAGCTAGCATTAGCAGCTAGCATTAG
>NW_019450522.1:0-870 GCF_002814215.2 Seriola lalandi dorsalis | reverse complement strand
CAGTGATGTATTGCCAAGCCTCACAGTGATTTCTCCTCATCTATGATAAAAGCAAATGTGTATTTTAATTTTCTAAATCAGGACCGTTTTCTCATCGTCTTCGTGATCGTCTCTCGACTCATCCTGTATCTTCTTCACTCAGATGTCGACATGAAAACATTAAGTGGAGATTATTTCTCCTGCGCCGAACTGAAATGGTAAAAAAGATGGACTGCACACGTCACTCACACACACTCTACAAATCAGGGGTTACTTGGGTTCAGTCTCTTGCCCGAGGACCCTTCGACACGCGGACTGAAGGAGGAATCAAACCACCGACTCGCTCGACCTCTTTGGCGCAGATGCAGGAACTTTTCTCATCACCTTCCTCAACACTGAGGGCCATTCTAGCTTTAATAGTTCTGTACATTCAGGAACCTGGGAGACAATGAAGTCAAATTACTATCCAAAGGTTCACTGAATCATCTGGTAATCCACATTAACATTTTAGTTTTAAAACATCTCTTTTGTTATGTTTACTCCACACGCCTCCGGAGCCTCCAGCCACTGAAACAGAGACTTTGGGAAACGCTGCTGGACCCCGTTTCCACTTTGAAAACTCCAGGGTTGTGTTTTAGTCTGGACGGGCAGAAACTGAGATTTTTTTTTTTTTGGGAAAAGATGACGCAGACACCCACGGTCGTTCCCTATTTGGGTCTCATCGGCACATGACGTATTCTTCCCTGATTAGTCACGCTCCTTTCACGTGACCCTTTTTCTGCAAGAGAACAAACGGCATCAGCCTCGACTACCGGTGTTGTTGTGGAGGTAAATTCTGCGTTTTCTAAGAAATCTCCAGGTCTTACTTTTTGTCATTGCTGTTACTCCTTC
>NW_019450521.1:0-873 GCF_002814215.2 Seriola lalandi dorsalis | reverse complement strand
TTAGTAATTTCCCTACAGCACAGAACCAAAGCTCTTAATTAGCTAAAATGATGAACATTATTAGTTCAATACCAGCACCTAATATTATTTTATTCTTTTTAAAGAATCACTATCTTGCACTTAATTTATCTGTGACTGTGGCTACTGTTGTCATGAATGATGTGCTGTTTGTTTGTGTTTTTTTTTAAGTTATTCTCTTTCATTCTCTTTTTGTGAGTTTGATTTTTTTTTACTATGCAGCAAAAATAATAAACATATTAATATATTAATTTATACAAACATACATTTTTAGAATGTAAATGGAAGGCAAAACCAAAGCTCAGGCAATGTAGTAATAAACACTAATAACAATGATAACAATAATAATGCAATAACAGTCAAGAAAAAACTAAAAAGGAAGATTTGCACATTTAGTTTTCTGCAATTTTGTGAATATTTGTGAATATTTTGCAACTCTTTGTAAAACTAATCCAGAATGGCTCGCTCATTTACTAAACAGCTTTGTTCAAAATAAAGACAATTTACTATCTAACAGTCTTCTTTCATTCTATTTTAGTTCATTGTGTCTGTTTTCATTAGAAAGCATTTTGAATTGTGGCTTAAATGACAAAGACAATGGTCAGTCACACTAGATTCACACTAGAACGACAACAGATAAACCATGTTGAACTGATAGCACTGATCAGTATTATTCTTTATATATTATTTCATGTTGTTTTTTTCACAGCAGCAAACACAACACAGACATATTATCGCCTATAAAACTCATATGGTGAGCTTGTTAGCAAACAGTTGCCTCTTCACACATTTAGCTGCACAAAGAAACATTAAAGAGTTCATCTTTAAAAGAATAAGCACAGCAGACAAAGCCGC
>NW_019450520.1:0-827 GCF_002814215.2 Seriola lalandi dorsalis | reverse complement strand
AAAAAAAAAAAAAAGATATTGAAAAGTAAGGGAGACACGTCTCCAATCCTCATCCAGTTGAAATTACACTCTTGCTTAGACAGCAAATTTAAATATAACATTTATAATGCCGTGTAAGCTCTACACACACACACACACACACAACATTCTGACCTAATTGCTGATCCGGAAATTGCACAGTATGTGATGTGCTCACGTATCAGACAAAATAAAATTACAGTTGGTCTTTACAATTTCATTGAAGGAAGTACAGCTGTGAGCTTGTACATGATGGAGCGCAGAGACGGTTAGGACTCCTGAGGGACAAATACGAACTGCACTGATGTGGCACACTGTGGACTCTTACAGCCTGACAGGTCAGTGTCGGCCATGAACCGTTACACAATGACATGAGATGACCAGCCGAGCGCATCCATGTAGTTGAAATGTCACAACTAAAGTGCTGACATATTCCGGTGTCTCTGTCTGTCCTCCAATGCACTGTACACCTCTCTTTACCAAATATTTTACACTTATTTCTAATATGTCTGTGTGTGTATGTGTGTGTTGTTTCAGGTAGAATTTGCATTGAAAAAAAAAATTAAATTTTTTGGTTATTTGTGAAAGCAAAACAAGATTTCTTTTTTTTTTTTCAATTCTGTTTTTATTGTGATTTTTATGTTTTACATGTTCATTCACATATCAATTCACTAGTCTCATCCATTCATCTGTAAATTACAACTGAATTGCACAGTAATACATCCACGATTCCACTGACCATACAGATAGGGATGATTGGACCTCCCTCATCCCATGAAAGATGAAATTATTAAAATACAAAAATTGAG
>NW_019450519.1:0-799 GCF_002814215.2 Seriola lalandi dorsalis | reverse complement strand
TTGTTTCTTCTTCTGTTGCTGACCTGTTTTCTGCTGTGCATGTGTGTAGGTGTTAATATGGAGGTTGGTTTTTCATTACTTGTGAACTTACCTTCGTGTGTGTTGGGGGGTTAATGCGAGAAAAAGCAGGTCATAGTGGCGAGAGGGGAGTCATTATTAAACAAATGTGCATGTGTGCGCGTGTTCATCCCATACTGTATTTGTATTAATCGTCTTTTTGAGTCCCACGTCCCCTTGAGTGAGTGTAGGTGAGACACAGTGTGTATGGACATGTGTGTGTGTGTGTGTGAGATGTCTAAATTAAACTGTGCATTAGCGGCTGTAGGTGGGTATGAAACTGTTGTAACTGGTGTGTAAGTGGTTTATGTTATAAAGTTATTTACATCCCAGTAGGCCGACTGTAAAAGAGCAAATGATGAGTCACTCTCTCTGTGTGAATTGAGCTTAATTGTGCCCACACACATTCGGCTGCAGCCTCCGACGGAAACGGTGAGAGGCCGGGCGGCGGCTCATGTTGTTTAGCCTCTCAGGTCTTAATCCAACAGATCGGGCGTGTTTACCAGCTCAAAGGTGTGAGCGACTTTCATTTATTCAGCCCAGGGTGGTCTGTTTGTGTGCGCATACCACAATTAATCCAACAGACACTGTTTATTTTCCCGGCACGAGAGAGGTGACATTGCATATTGTTTGTCGCAGGTGGGGCCAGGTGGTCAACGCCCGGGCGTGCAGCGAGCGAGCGAGCGTGTGTGTGTGTGTGTGTTTGGATTTATTTGCTGTGGTGTCATATCTCACAGGCGGG
>NW_019450518.1:0-892 GCF_002814215.2 Seriola lalandi dorsalis | reverse complement strand
CATATTTTAACATGGGCCTATAATCCTTCAATACTATTGTAGACAAATAATGTTTTACATCTTCAAAGGGCAAGAAACAGCTTAGTAACTCCTATCTGTTCATGCAGCTTGCTGGAAGAAGATTGTGGGTCCAAGCCACAAAGAAGACAACAACCTATGAGCAAAGATGAGCAACGGCGGTTTCAGCTGATGTTATTATGAGTGGAATAAAGGTGTTAACAGAAAACAAGTCAGCATGTTCGTGAGCGGGTTCTTCTTAATGGCTAGGTAAAATCAAGTTTGTTTGTACTAATGTCACAATTTTTCTCTATTGGTTGCCTCGTCCCTTTTTTTTGCATAAATTATGTTATGATGTTAGTATCAGCTCATTCATCGTTATCACTTTTACAGTTTTAAATGTCTCTTAAATCCAGTACTGGTCAGGCTGTACAGATCAGTACAATAAAATGAAAGTACAAAATCGATGCGTGATATTAAAATGTGACAATATTATCAATATCTCTAAAGGTTGCAGCAGACTCATCGATGACGTCTGTAACTGCCGCACATCGCCTCACCTGAACAGAAGGGGTTGGTGGGGTCAAAGTTGATGGCAAATTCGTGCGACACCTGAGGAGACGAAAAAGAGACAATACACGTGATGTTCATCGTTCACTACACTGTAAAATATTGTTGAGAAATACTGTCCATTTCTCCCACACCTTCTCCCTCCCACCCTCTCTCCATCTCACTGCGTACTGCTCTCTCTCCTTTGTCCTTTTCATCAGCTCAGTGCCATGGCAACACAGATGGGTTGACAGTTGCGTAATCATGTGAATATGCATGTATAATGCTTACAGTCCGTGTGTGTGAGTGTGAGTGTGAGTGTGAGTGTGTGTGTGTGTGTGTGTGT
>NW_019450517.1:0-951 GCF_002814215.2 Seriola lalandi dorsalis | reverse complement strand
GAAATAAACTTTCAACTCAAAAACTCTCACTTTGAGGAAGAAGAAGCTGTGACGAAGAGCTGGGTGCACGCAGACCAAACACACTGGCACAAGACAAAGGGAGACACAGACTATTTAAACACATGGAGGGAAATAGGGGACAGGTGGAAACATTTAGGTCAATCAGACTGAGACACATGAGGAAGAGCAAGTGACCTGAAATGAGAGGAGAGTTACTTAAATAAAACAGGAAATGCCAGGACAAATGAAAACCAGGACAAGACAACCTCACCACGGTGTGACAAGAAGGAAACAAATTAGGTTTTTTTCAAAACATAAAATTCTAAATTAGAAGTGCATTTTTACAAAAACCAGGACAGTTCGTGTTCCGGGAAAGAATATTTTTTCAGCAGAGAAAACGTACAGATAATCCTTTTTAGATTAGCGTGTAGCTAACTAACCAAACTTTCAAAGTAGCACCCCCTACACTGAAAATGAAATTTAGCATTGAATTAATTAATGTTGTTAAAATTAAAAGGTAATATATCTCATACCCTGCCTTCCTCTGAGTTTAGAAACAGCTTGCACTGACAGTATCATGCCTGGTGTCTCCAAAGAGATTTATTTCTTTATTTTTTATATACCGCTGTTAGCATTGATCTTGATGCATTAGTGTTGATGACTCTCTCCTCTCTTTTTGATGGTCCTCCTCTCCTTTATCTCCCGCCCTCTCTGTCTTCTCTTCCTCTCAGAGATGGATTGATCAGTAAGGATGAAATGATAGCATATTTCCTCCGGGCTAACCCTCTGCTCCAGCGTAAGATGGGACCAGGATTCATCCACAGTTTCCAGGAGATGACTTACCTGAAGCCCACCTTCTGTGAACACTGTGCTGGATTTGTGTGTATCTCTTTATGCCTCTTTAATGTTCCTGCATTGATAATGAACAGTGTGGTGTAACTGACTGGCCTT
>NW_019450516.1:0-942 GCF_002814215.2 Seriola lalandi dorsalis | reverse complement strand
ATCACATAACAGAATTATTACACTAATAATATTGTATTTTATTATTTATACTAAAGTAATTAATCTGATTGTTTTCCTTGTTTGGATAGAAACAGTTGAATCACAAATTCATTGTGCAGCAGAGCTCCTGTGTCAACCATCACGCTGCTGGGATACCTCACTCAGTCCATATGGAGTTTATTAATTATATCTATTATGTATTAATATTGTAATTATAAATAGACGTTTATTAATGTGCCTTTAAAAGTCAGACCATGACATCAGTGTTGCATATGTTTTCATTAACACCTTCAGTTAAGTTTGAGAACACTGACATATTATCATCTTTGTAGTTGACATATTGAACCTGTGATCAAAAATCTGTTTATCTCCACATCCAGCTGTTGGAGATTATCATGGTGATCCATGTGGAGTGGTGTCTTTGTCACCTGATGAATCTCAGTCCAGTGTTCCCTCTCTTTCTTTTAGATCCGTGTTTGGTCCTCTTTAGCTGCTCAATGCTGCACTATGTTCACCAGCTGCTCTCTGACTGTCGGCAGCAGCAGGTAGAGGACAGAGGCTGATAACAGCTGCTTCTGGAAACAATACTGATGAGTGTGGAGAGAGTGAAGCTGTGGTCCATAAAACCAAAACAAAACCTCCTCCTCCTCCTGTCCTCTTCCTAAGGTCCAGTCTCTTCATACTATCTGGATCTCCTGTTATCGTCTGAAGTGTTGTTATCAGTCAGTCTGCTCAGTCCCTCAGTTTAGACGTCCTCTGTCTCCATGTGCGGAAAGGCCTCCAGCAGAGTTCAGCTGGTTGAAGCTGAAGTCACGGAGCAGTTGAGACTATGCTAATGACCCAGATTAATGTGTATGTGAGGTGTCTAAATAAACTGCAGTGTGTATGTTCATGGTGATGAAGGAAAGTGTGTGTGTGTGTTTTAATCGTTTCTGGAAACAG
>NW_019450515.1:0-920 GCF_002814215.2 Seriola lalandi dorsalis | reverse complement strand
ACATGGGAATTTGCTTTAATGAACATTGCTCACATTTCAAATACGTAAGTGTAGTTGCCTTTGCAGTGAGTGGGTGTATGTTTGTGGGGGCATCATTTGAGCGTAACGCATGACGCCACCGAAGTTCCTCCTCTTCCTCTCAACCATGTGACCTGTGTGAACATCTGTGTGGCGCTCTTTTGGCTTCTTAGGCAGATGCTCTGTGTCAACGGTCAACCTGCCCAAACACGTGGACTCTGTTATAAACAAGCGACTCTCCAAGTCCTCCGCCACGCTCTGGAACTCCCCCAGCAGAAGTAAGGCAACATCTGGAATGCCCTCCCCCCTCTCGTTAAATGTGTCCATCACTCTGCCACTGCCAACATCTCCGAACCCGTCCATCATTGTCCTCTTTTTTTTTTTTCCTTAGTTACCTCTTCCCCTTTCTGATTTTAGTCCCTCTCCTGTGCTTGATGTCAACCATCAAGCTCAGGAGACCCATTTCCATCTTCCAAAACCACTATGAGTTCTGTTTTTGTTTTCTCCAGAATTTGGTTCGGGGCTTTGTTTGACATGCTCTGCATGCTCATATTTTAATATGGGTTATGTTCTGCCGTCTTTTACTATCCTTTGGTTGGTTCATTGTGTGGTAATGGTCGTTTCATTCCTGGTGTGTTTGCACAGTGAAATGGATCCTTTTGTGCTCATTTTCATCACAACATGCTGGATATGGGATGTCTTTTCGGTGTCCTAAATGTTTTATTGATTGATTGATGGGTGTGATTATTTATGACAATTTTTCTTTTTGAATCAACTTTGTGTCTTTGAATCAATCTTTCTTTATTCTTAAGATTCAGACAGCTCTCTTTCCTTTTTATAGGTCTTAAGTTAACCAGGCCACCGTGTACTTCTGCAAAGAAACTTTTGAGCTTGAAAAAAAA
>NW_019450514.1:0-950 GCF_002814215.2 Seriola lalandi dorsalis | reverse complement strand
GCCATTTGGATAAACGCATTTATCAAATGTCTTCTGGTCTTAAAACATCAAAGCAGACTTAAATTATTGAGCAACAAGTCAGAGCATTTGCTGATGTTGGTATTCTTCAGGTAACCCCAGCAGTTGCACCTCTGTCTGTTTGATTATATTGTTTAGAATAATCTTGCTGCCAAGGTCTTGGTACTTTCGGTTGGCATAGCTTACCAGACCTCCACCCAGCAGAGAAGGAGCCTGTAGTGGTGTAAATCGCTTGATGCTCTCACATACACACTAGTTTCAAACAAGTCAGTCACACACAGACATGGTTCCCTTTGTATCTGTGCTGCTGACATGCAGGCCTTGGCAGAACAGAAGTGGCATTGAGCAGAGACGTAGGAGGAATTTCTACGCCTGGAGTCCCACTCTGTGCAGCAATGGCTGCTAGTAGCCAGACAGCCACTCTGCCTCCTCCTCCTCTCCAAATACCAAACGCCCTCCTTTACTTTCCTATTTGCTTTTTGCCTTGATTTCTCTTCTCTTCCTTCCATTGTTCTTTTCATGCACTCTTATGTGCCTTGGCAGTCTCTCGCTCTCTCTATCCCACTTTCTCTTTTTCAGCATTGACAGAAGCCTCTGTGTGTTGTTTACTACGTCCACTGACCACCACCCCCTCTTCCTCCTCCTCCTCCTCCTCCGCTCCCTGAGCAGAAAAAAATGAACTCTGTGAGTTTTTGTCTCTGTTGCCATTATCAGCGTCCCTCTCCCTCTCTCTGCACCAGAGGCCAGATGTGGAGGAGGGATAGTGGTGAGTTTGTAATGAGCAAGTGTAAAATTAGGCTGCAGGCCCAGCTGGCTGAACCAGAGGGCACACAGAGCCAGCAGCTGAACAGAGCTGAGTACTGCTGCAGAGGAGGAGACTCACTGCTGTGCTTTAGTATCACTGACGTGTGTGTGTGTGTGTGTGTGTGTGT
>NW_019450513.1:0-867 GCF_002814215.2 Seriola lalandi dorsalis | reverse complement strand
ACGGTCTGGATAGCGCGGCGCCTGGGTCCAGACCCAGACCTGTAACCAATAAACAACCACTCCTCGAACCTAAACAACCATACAGGTTTTTTTCAATCCTCTGATACGACCCATAGGAGTGTCTCCTGACGGGAGGCAAGCGTACCAGACCTTGATTGTCATGGTTACAATAATAAACATGGGGACTGTACCTGGGGAGGCTGTGGCTCAAGAGGTAGAGCGGGTCGTCCACTAATCAGAAGATGGGTGGTTCAATACTGAACCCCAAATTGACCCGACGTATCATCGGTGTGTGGATGTGTATGTGTGGTAGAAAACGCGCTATTTGTGTGGGGAAAAGCGCTGTATGAATCTGTGTGTAAATGGGTGAATGTGACTAGTAGTGTAAAGTGCTTTGAGTGGTCATTAAGACTAGAAAAGCACCATATAAATGCAGTCCATTAACCAAGAGCAGCATACCTACCTTTGTTGCCATGGTTACTATAATAACGGTCATGGCTTGGTTAGGTTTAGGAAGAGATGGTGGTTTGGGTTAATAAATTAGTACTTCCTTCTTACAACAACAACAACATGGTTAACTTTGTCGAAAGGTCATAGATAATAGAAACAACATGAACTGCTGGTTTCACAAGGGAATCGAACACCGATCTCCTGTGTCACATTCATCCATCCACCACAACCTCCTCCTGACGTGGACTTTGTCTCTCTTTAAACTACGTCACCGCACTTTTCCCTTTGCTCCTGTCATTATTACTACGACCGATAGATGTCGCGTAGCAACAAAACGTAACTACGGGTCATAATAACCTGCTGCCCGGACGACCTGTGGGCTCATTTTTTTTACATGACTGTCCCCTATAAATCATA
>NW_019450512.1:0-896 GCF_002814215.2 Seriola lalandi dorsalis | reverse complement strand
GCCGCCGACAGTCACAGCTGGAGACGTGATGTTTTCGGTCGTACATCTGTCCGTCCCATTCTCCTGAACATATCTCAGTAACGCCTTGACGGAACTTCAAATTTGGCACAAACATTCTCAAGGACTCAAGGATGCACTGATTAGAATTTGGTGGTCAAAGGTCAAAGGTCACTGTGACCTCCCAAAACACGTATTTGGTCATAATTCATTCTTATGCTGATTAGCACACAGTTTAAAACAAATATCTAATAGGATAAAATGATGACATTTTCCAAATTTGTCAAAGGTCAACTTCAGTGTGACATCATAATGCAAAAACACCTCTGCCCATTATTCAACGCTGTAACTCAGGAAGGGGAGATTGTGACCATATTTCCTGCAACTTGGCGGGTTGGCAGAGGCAAACAACTGCGAGGCAGTAATTCTAGTTTGTTACAGTTCCACTGGTTTGGCTTCGTGAAAATGAGTTTGCACTTCATATTCAACTCTCTCTAATCTGTTCTGTGTGACTCCTTCCTTATCTGGCATTAAGATGGAGGCACATTCTCCTTTTTGTTGACATATTAGCTGATGGAGTCATCAGTTATTTAGAGCAAGTGAAGGACAACTTTCAGTTGAGAGCTTTTGGTCTTTTTTTGCTTTTTTTTATCACTTGACCCTCCATCGCCTTTATGCCTCTTTCCCTCCCTGCATTCCTCCCAGTAGAGCGAGCTGCACAGCTGCAGGCATTCAGCGGCACCACAGCAGTGTATGTGTGTGTGTACAGTGTCTGTGTGTATTTGTGTGTTTATGCATTGAAGTGAGGCATTGGGGGGAAGAGATGATAGGGAAGGAGATAAATTGCGAAAAGGTCAGAAAGTGTAAGGGTGGCAAGGGGGTGTGTGTGTGTGTGTGTG
>NW_019450511.1:0-964 GCF_002814215.2 Seriola lalandi dorsalis | reverse complement strand
AGTGGCTCACCATTGACTAAGTTTTTGGTGTCCTTAACAAATAGTGGTGTCCATTTGGTCAGTCTGTTAAAGTCACCCATGCTGCACCTGCACAGTACAGTGGAACATGGCCCCATTTTGCAAGAATGTGTGTAATAGCAGGTTGAACTCTTGGGTGGCTCCACACTTGGAGGCCTCATATAGCTGAAATATTGATGGCAGCTTCTCAGCTCAGAGTAACAAATATATGGCTGCTCCTGTTCCATCGCTCTGCTTTTTGCCCTTTCCCTCTGGACAGGAAACTATTTATTATAACCTTAACCTTTTTTTTTTTTTGATTTGGCAACCAGAGGCAGTAGCTGAAATATGTACAGCATTATGAATAGAAGGGATGTTGACCTGAAAACCAACAGATAAACTGAGGGCAAACTGCTCTTGCAATTGATGCTCATACTGTATTTCAAAAGGGAAAGAGAAGAATTAGAAGAAGATATAAAACTCTATGAAATGGTTGAGAGGATCTAATTTTTCATTTTCAAAAGTGGAACCACAGTAGCTCCATAAAACCTCATTCTGTTTTAGGGGCCTTAATAAACCTAGGGCCCAGTGATGTCTCTGTCCATTACAAACACACAGTGAATCTATGTCACCCCCCCACCCCCAATGGATGACCCCTACGCTCTCTGTCTGGGAGGGACCCCGCGACTTGAGTGTGGCACATCCTCCAGGCTTGGACGACAGCAGCAAAGCAAGCTCATTTCCTGCTCCGCTGCTTTACAAATGACTCCTGGAAGCTGAACCAAAACCCGGGATGGAGATGCACTGATGGCCATAATAGCCGTATGATTAGAGCGGGCAAAGGTCCAGCTCATTGTGCAGACCGGACACACTTCCGAGCCTTTGGACCAATTTCAAGACAGAAAAATAAAAATGATGGAATATATCTATACAAGGAACTCATGAAGGAAATGAGTCTCTAACAATT
>NW_019450510.1:0-912 GCF_002814215.2 Seriola lalandi dorsalis | reverse complement strand
CCGGCCTGTAAGACAACACAAAATCAAAACGGTTAAAAAACAATGTCCACCTGGCTTGACGTGAGTTCAGTCTTTTGGCTTTGCGATTGTATTCAAGATTTTTGTGATCAGTCCATACAATGAATGGATGCTTCGCCCCCTCTAACCAGTGTCTCCACTCCTCTAGAGCAATTTTGACTGCCAACATCGTAGTTCCTCTCAGCCGGCGAAAGCTTCCTTGACAGAAAGGCACAGGGATGAAGCTTGTTGTCCTTATCGGAGTGCTGGGGGAGTACCGCTCCCACCCCGTTATTAGAGGCGTCCACCTCCACCACGAATTGCCGGCTGGGATCAGGAACCGTGAGGATGGGGGGCAGTAGTGAACCGTGCCTTGAGTTGCTGGAAGGCCTCCTCGGCTTGAGAGGACCACAGGAAAGGAGTCAGTGGAGATGTGAATGCATGGAGAGGGGCAGCTATGGCACTGAAGCTTCTGATAAACCGTCTGTAAAAGTTGGCAAATCCTAAGAATTGCTGAACCTTTTTACGGCTATCGGGTGTAGGCCACTGAGCCACAGCGCTAACTTTTGCCGGGTCCATTTGCATCTTTCCAGGGGCTATGATAAAGCCAAGAAAAGACACTGTTTTGGCATGAAACTCACTCTTTTCAGCTTTACCATACAATTGGTTCTTCAGCAACCGCTGGACGTACATGGCCAATGTGAGAGTCTGAGTCCGGGGAAAAGATCAAGATGTTGTCTAGGTAGACATACACAAAGTGGTTCAGGAAGTCTCTAAGTACATCATTAATCATGGCTTGGAAGACAGCGGGGGCGTTAGTCAACCCAAATGGCATTACCAGATATTCATAGTGACCCCTGGGTGTGTTAAAGCCTGTCTTCCATTCATCCCCCTCTCTGATTCTAACCAGGTGAT
>NW_019450509.1:0-1118 GCF_002814215.2 Seriola lalandi dorsalis | reverse complement strand
TTTATTAATTTATTTATCCTCTCAATTACAGGGGTGGGCAAATCAAAGAATCCAGCCAAAGCTGCAGCTAAATACGGTAAAGACATGTTCGTTCAGGTCAACCTCATGTTCGACAGATGATGGATACATAATGATTTAAGGTCTTGCAAAAGAACTGGCATGAGCATCATGTGAATACTAAATACTTTATATCAACATTTTTGGAAACTTTTCTTGACCAGGTGGAGTTGGAGCTGGAGGAGGTGCAGTTGGTCAAGGAGGCGCTTTAGGGGGTGGGGCTGGAAGACTACCTGGAGGAGGGGCAGGAGTCACACCTGGATTTGGAGGCGGTGTTGGAACAGGAGTTGGACCTGGATTTGGAACAGGAGGTGGACCTGGGGCAGTACCTGGATTTGGGGGAGGAGTTGGAACAGGTGGGGGACCTGGGGCTGTACCTGGATATGGAGGCGGAGTCGGAACAGCTGGAGGCCCCGGAGGAGCCAGCGGCATACCTGGTTTAGGTAAATCTTGAGTATCACACCTTTTTCAAGTCTTTTAAGGAAGACCAGAGTGCAGGATGCAACCATCAAATAATTAATTTTTGTAATGTAATTTACCATTTCTGCAATATTTTCAATAAATACATCAACAGTGAATATAATTTTATATATTATTATAGATTGTTTATATTAAAACGTTGTGTTGTGCCATAGGTTACGGTCCTGGCTCAGCCAAAGCACGCAAATATGGTGAGAAAGACAGTTTTGTAAACTACCGCAATAACATGATGAATATGCAGTGAATGCATTCAACAACTATTGCTGAGACACACGTTGCCTTTAATCTCTCCAGGTCAGCCGGTCGGTACAGGCACTGGAACAGCTGGAGGACCAGGAGTAGGCCTCAGCACAGGAGTGGGGCCTGGGTCTGGCACTGGGACAGGTGGTGGCTATGGTTTTGGTCCAGGCGGTGCAGGCACTGGTGCAGTTGGAGGCCTTGGAGGTGGAGGACCAGGAGGAGGAGTTGGCCTTGGCACAGGTGTGGGACCTGGCTCTGGGGTTGGTTTTGGTCCAGGTGGTGCTGGTACTGTCCCTGGAGGAGCTGGTTATGGGCCAGGTAGAACTGGATATGGGCCAGGT
>NW_019450508.1:0-842 GCF_002814215.2 Seriola lalandi dorsalis | reverse complement strand
AGATTTTAAAAGTGAACTAATATAAGATCCAGATTGTATTTTTTTACATTTTCACAACAGCATGATCTTTAGCTCTCACCCCTGTTAGCAGCCAACCCAAGTTGTACAAGTGCTAGCTTGTACTAAGAGTGCTAGGCTACATAAAATACAATACAAACTACTGAACCTTGGCCGTGTTAGTCCCACAGTGGAGTTAGATTTGTTAAATATACAGTTATGGTTACAAGGTATCATGTGCTACATCATGTAATGATAACCCAGCATGTAAAAGAAATTGTGTGTGACAGTTTAAGCTAAGCGGTGTACATAAAATGACAAATTACAGACTACCAGGGAAACTGCAAGTGCCAGGGAAAGCGCAATTCTACAATATTATTTAAAAAATGACGATGGCGCAGGCCACACATGGCCCAGGCCAGCCTGAGAAGAAATTTCAAGGGCTGCTAATCGCAGGGAGCGCATTCATAAACACATTTTAATGACTATCAAGAGTATCTTTTGTATGAAAAGACGGATGATGATTTGCGAGCCCAGAACATCCTGAATGTCAGGGTGAACAGTGTGGTTTTCCTGAGTATGAACTCATGATACAAACCTTAACACACGGAAAATGAGAGAAACAGGACTGTGGCAAGAACATGAAATTACTTACTTATGTAGCCCTGTCTAAAATCATTTATAGTACATAAATAGTTGTATAAAAGGGCCACATGTTCATAATACTAAAACTGGTTAAAAAAGTCTATGTATTGGATAAAATGTATAAATATCATATGTACAGTTAAAAAAGTTAAGCTATTTACAGTTTAAAAGGTAAAATGCATATAAAAAGGTCTGTTAGT
>NW_019450507.1:0-840 GCF_002814215.2 Seriola lalandi dorsalis | reverse complement strand
AGAAGCTATCGTAATCATCTCACACGTACCACAGAGATTAGTGTGGAGCCCATAAACCAAGACATTTGTTCTCTGTATCTGCTGCACAACTGTTAGAAGACAACCATTTCCAAAAGAAACAGTCGATATACACGAGTAACAGCTGACCCAAAGAATTTATTTAAGAATTTAATATCACACATGGCCTGTTGGAATTGCCCATTAATCAGTTAAATGCCAGATCAAACTGTGCATGTGCTGTTTCTCTTGCTACATCGTTCTGGGTTAATTCTTTCCAGCTTCTTATTGACCATGTTTATAGGTCACCTTCGTGACTGCGATAGCAAACAGCTGACAGTTTGTGTATTTGACGTTGCTTTTCTGACAAAGAGTGAAAAATTAGCCCTGATGCTCAAAAAAAGTGGCTCAGCCTCAAACAGGCCTTGAGCGATGAAAGTCTCGGCTTGCTGCATTGCATGACAAATTTGTCACTTCCTCCCTGCTCTATCCTGAACTCCAACCTTCACACCGAAGACGGCACCTCGCTCAGCTGTGATGGATAGAGCTTCTGAATGACTGCCTGGCTTACTAAATGACTGGCTGGCTGATTTCTCTGTGTATATTCATAAAACCTGAGATATTTGCTTATCATTATGTTACAAGCTAAAACGTGATTTTGTTGGGTCTGAGCTCTATTAGTAACTGGAAATCATTATTACTCGGCCTCACACGGGGGCATCATTAGTACTCGGCCTCACCCGGGCGGCACCATTATGTTAACAGTACTCTACCTCATGAGCTGGACACCAAATATGTTAGATTTCGGTTGTTTATCAATTTATTGGCTATCACAAATTAAGA
>NW_019450506.1:0-972 GCF_002814215.2 Seriola lalandi dorsalis | reverse complement strand
GTCAGCTGCTAGCATCCAGACACGAGAGTGAGCGTTCTCGTTTAACTCCTCGCGAGAAAACAAATAAGTATGTTCCTGAAAAAAGTCAAAGTATCCCTTTAACTTATGTAGATGTTCAATGAAACATCGTCAGGATGGTTAGACAACTTTCGGTTTGCCACCTGTATCTTTTCCATTTATTACTAAATAATCATTTAATGGTAAAGCGACAGAAAACTTGTTTTTTTTAGTCACTTGCCTGAAGTTTGCCGCAGGCCAACACTGAAGCATAGAAAATTATAGAGAGACAGAGAGACAAAGTGAGATTAAAAAGTGTCATTATGCTGTTGGTTGGGAGAGAAACGCAACAAATATTATTGTCTGGGTAAAGGGAAGCTACTGGGCTTACTTCAGGCACACTCGCACTGAGTCAAACACATAGTTAAATTCCTTTATTGCGTTAGGGCATATCGGAGTAAAATATGGAACAAAAAAATCCCCAAAAAGGGAAAAAACTCAAACACGAACCAAACACCTTTGTGAAACATTATTTTCTGTCAGGGAGTTAGTGGTGTGGTTCAAGTTCTTTTTTTTGTCATTTAATTAACTGAAATGCGGCAGCACACGCTCACTGTAGATACATGCACAGGCCCACATAAAGACTCATAATGCACTGTGGACTAAATACTATAGATGCATTTACAGACAACACCGACTCACACACATCCAGTGATGAGTGATTCATGTCAAAACACAGTCGAGTAGGGAAGAGAGGGACACACACAGAAACACACACATGCACGACGCCAGACAACCACACATTTAAAGCTTGAAAGACTGGTGCCAAAACAGAGCCGTGAGATAAAACTGTTAGCAAAGACAGGGGTTGGTGGGTAGTGGTGATGGGTGGGTGAATTCGAGAGCGTCACTGGCATGCCCACACCACAGCTGGTCAGATAGAAATAGATGAAGCAGTAACTGAACCCAGGAAAA
>NW_019450505.1:0-781 GCF_002814215.2 Seriola lalandi dorsalis | reverse complement strand
AATGTTTATCTGTAACTAATTTTATAAAAAAATTAATTGTCATTTGTCAAGCAAAAATTAGATGATTTTAGTTTGTTAAATGTGAGAAATATGTTTTTCTTGGTCAGTCATATAGTCAAGTGAATATCTTTGTGTTTGCGACTGTTGGTCAGACAAAAGAACATTTGATGAGCTCTAGGATATTATGTTGGTAATTTTAAACAATTCTACGATGTCTATCTGGCCAAACGACTACTCTCGACAAGTTGCTGCCCTAAGGACATACATTTAAAGCTGTGGGTGTTTATGTTTTGACGTTGTATCTTTAGCACAGTCTAGGACTATGAAATATCTGCGTAATTGATACGACTGTTTGATCAGCTGGCACCTGTACCTGCTCCTGATGATGGTTTTAATATAAAATCAAAAACCTAAGACTTCAACAATGCCTCTGTCTGTTGTTAGTGTAACTGCTCTGAAATGTTATGGATGTTAAAAATAACAGTGGATCTTTATGCATGCCGTATATTGACAATTAACTGAGCTTCTAAATAGCTTTCTGAAAAGGTGAGTCTTGGCATTGAAAACATTAGTTTGACAAAGAAATCTTAACTGAAGGTTCACATACTTTAGAAGAAGCTAGAAAGTAAAACCTCAGTTAAGTTTTCTTTTTGTCAAATCCTGAATGTAATCCTTCTCACAACCAAACTGAAAGTATTGTTTGTGGTCATTTTCTGTTTCTTTGAAGGCGTTTTGCATCTCTTTGTGGTAGTTTTGCATGTTTGGTTTTTTTTTTTTTTTT
>NW_019450504.1:0-800 GCF_002814215.2 Seriola lalandi dorsalis | reverse complement strand
GCACAGGTAAACATTTATACAGCCTTATCCTGGTTTTGAGAAACTCTTATATAAAACCATTGGGAATGTAATCGTCCTCTGATAGTAAATAAGTGGCTGTGATGTTGACAAATTGAGACACACTTGCACACAGATGATCAGAAAACTTAATGGTGCTATAATCATGTGCATATAAAGGAGTCTGAATAACCAGGTTTCTTGTGTTATATGTAATGTCACTCAAAACTAGAATAAGACTCAAAAACAGGAAACTAATACGCGTGTAAACAGTGATTATTATTATTGACACCCTTAGGTGTGTGCATATGATTCATGCAAGACCAAAGTCTACAGGACATGTTGTTTTCTGAACAGACAACAAACTCCTAACAATGAATACCATATCAATTTGTCACAGCAGCTTACACGAAACCCACCTCTTGGTTGTCTTCGTGGGCCTGAGCTCGGCTGTCAAAGTGTTTGAGCTTTTCCTCTGGAAGCCTCATCATAAAATCCCTCTTAGAATATCCTGTTTTTGAGGGACTCAGCACATTGGAACCACAGGGAGGGGATGCATCCACACCCCTGTCAGTGCTTCCCATGCTTTCAGGGGACCTGGTTACAAGTTTGGTCAAACAAGGAAACATCTTTGAAAAAGGAAGTCACACATTTAAGGAAAACACGTTTTAGTATTTAAAATACTAGAGGGCTTCTTGGAAACTGAACCTACAAAGGACACTTTAAGGACTTACTTAACAATTTCCTGTTTTACTTTCTGTCCAGTGGATAAGCACCACTAAGATCTACTTTGACTGGAGTGC
>NW_019450503.1:0-829 GCF_002814215.2 Seriola lalandi dorsalis | reverse complement strand
CACACACACACACACACACACACACACACACACACACACACACACACACACACACTCCAATATAAACACTACAGCGTGCACACACATGTTGCACAAGGAGCAGTTGATCAGGAGGGATGATTGCTTAGGTCCACCCTTGAGGAAAGGGTGGAGCAGTGTGTTTGTGTGTGTGTGTGTGTGTGTGTGTGTGCCCTGGCGGATGGTGATTAAAACATAGTTAAGGAGGAAAATGGGGTTAAAGTTCTGGCTCTTGTGAGGATTTGAGGCTAGGTCCTGATGGCTATCAAGGGTGTACAGTGGTTTCAGGCTCTCTGTGGTGTGTCCGTAATGTTTGGGGTCATGTGATGTGTGAATCCCACCTCTGACAGCAGCTGTGTTCACTTGGCAGTTTCCCTGAGACTCTGATAAAGGCTGCAGGGAGCATGACAACAGAGAGAACGAGGCTAAAGAGAAACAACATGAACCTCTTTGGACAGGAGAGCTTTAGGCTAAATTCATTCCAGTGCTACTCACATCATTGTCAACTTAATTTGTTTTGTTATTGTTGTCTAGACTGGAATAATTGCTGGTAACAGCAGCTCAACCTCTACAACAATGAAGTCTTGAATGATTCGTTTTTTTCTTAGATATTTTTGCATAAGAGAGCTGGGGCTGCGGTCGGGGGCTGAGGCTACTGAAAAGGCTGAATATGTAATGCCTGCAGTAAGAGGGCCTGGAAGCTGTTTGGCCAAGAGTTTGAGGATGGGGTTAGGAGGGACGGGGGTCTAAACCAAAAGAGGGAGGTGGAATTTGATGCATGTTGAAGATGGAGTTGAGGAGCAAGCTACTT
>NW_019450502.1:0-895 GCF_002814215.2 Seriola lalandi dorsalis | reverse complement strand
GTGTGTGTGTGTGTGTGTGTGTGTGTGTGTGTGTGTCTCTGTGTGTGTGTGTAGCCGGACGGCGAGGACTGCAGGCTGTTCCAGTGGCATGACGGCCCCCTGGTGCTGGCCATGAAGGAGGGCGGGGTGTTCCTCATGGATGAGATCTCCCTGGCAGACGACTCGGTGCTGGAAAGACTCAACAGGTACACACACACACTTGCACACACACACTTATTTATTAATATCAATCAATTGTGATAGGACATATATTTTTTTATCCTGAGTTGCATTTCCTATCACAAACTACACTTAGATGACGCTTCTATTATAACCACCGTTGACCTTATTTGTATTTATCTACTTATACTTTTCATATCATTTTTTATATTCTGTTATAACAAACACATACACACAGCATCAGAAACAATCACACACATCTCTTAACAAGATCCACGACCCAAGTTTAAATTCATCCAGTAACAATCATGTAATTAGATTTTCATATTAAAGTATTGAACATCACCAAAGCGATAGCAGTTTTTATAGAATAAAAAAACACATTTTGCCCATTAAAATATGGACTTGGATGAGACTTGAAGCTTTTACTGCTCCTGCTAATGACAGTTAATGAGGCTTGTGTCGTGTCGTCACATGTGTTGCGTTTGTGGGCAGCGTTCTGGAGACAGAGAAGTCCCTGGTGTTGGCAGAGAAGGGCAGTGGAGACAACGACAACGTGGAGCTGATCAGAGCAGCCGAGGGTTTCCGTCTGGTCGCCACCATGAACCCTGGAGGAGACTTTGGCAAGAAGGAGGTAAGAAGTGAATTTGAACCTTTCACACGTGTTTTAACATGTTTTTATTTTACAGCTGGTCGTGGGTAGAGTCTGACTTGGTGTGCGTGTCTGTTTTTTTTT
>NW_019450501.1:0-761 GCF_002814215.2 Seriola lalandi dorsalis | reverse complement strand
ATTTTTGATTGTCAGATGAAAGTCTTGGGAGGGAAAGGGTTTTAAATACTATAATAAATATTACTGAGATTATTCCTCGTTGGGGGAGAAACAGGCCGCTGTGACCTCAAAGACTAAATGAGCATTTTTTTCCCTGTCTTTAAATCACCAAACACAATCACAGAGGTAGTCAGACAGATAAAATGAAGCTCCAAACTTTTCTCCCAGAGCAGTGCAGAGAAAAAATCGCATGGAGGTGTCTGGCAAGCTGTCAGCCTGTTTAGTCTCCTGGCCCATGCCAGTGTAGAAATTTGCATTCGACTCAAAGGAGGCCTAAAAGATCAAACAGTCTTTTGAAGCACCACTTGATGCTGCACAATGGGACAGGTGAAGAAAAACAATGCAGCACAGCAACACTCTGAACTACTGTACCCAGAATGCACCAATGCTCCTAAAATAAAAGTGGGACACATCAATGCCATGGCATGAAACAACAGAACTTCACGAGGTTCTTTAACAAAAGTACTACAAAGGTTATTTTCCTACATTATATCTCTCAGATATTTTTGTATTTCTGCTCTGAGGACTTTTGTATGATATCGTAAACACTGGAGACAAATGACAGTGACAGTCAAAGCAAGGAGCTTGAATAAAATATGACAGGCTAAATGAAGAGCTGCAGAAATGTGTAGCATATAATTCAGAAACTGACATGTAATTACTGTCAAAACGGTTTGTGACAGTAGCTGGGAAAGACTTTTTTTACATGTGAGAAATCAGCA
>NW_019450500.1:0-863 GCF_002814215.2 Seriola lalandi dorsalis | reverse complement strand
TTTTCTACTGGGCACCAACAGGCTTAATTAATGGTACTGAGAAGTAAACAAACTGTAATCAAATGTAATATGCTCATTACTTTAATGAAGAAATTAAAATAGTTACATTACTTATTACATTTTAACAGGGCAATTAATAATCTGTAACTTATTACATTTCCAAAGTAACGTTCCCAGCACTGACCATTAGGTACAGAGGAGTAATGTTAGATACGAAGGGCTAACCCTAACCCTAAATGTACACCTCACCAGGGGGTTTGACCGCTCATTGATCCAAACTGATATGTTGATGTGTAAGTGTAAGTGCAGCATTTTAAGTTCCTGTGTCACATTGTAGAAATAAATCTCCACCTCCTCCCTATGCCCCTCCTTTACACCTTCCTCACCTTCTTCTTCTTCTGCAGATGAAGGAGAAAATGAAGGAAGAGGCATGGAACATCCATTTCTCAGAGTTTGGTCGAGGTGTCTGCATGTACCGGACCTCCAGAACCAGAGAACTGGTCCTCAATGGGATTCCAGAGCGCCTGAGAGGAGAGTTGTGGCTGCTGTTCTCTGGTCAGTGTTCATTCATTCATTCACTCATTCACTCATTCACTCACTCATTCATTCATTCACTCACTCATTCACTCACTCACTCACTCATTCATTCATTCATTCACTCACTCACTCACTCACTCACTCATTCACTCATTCACAAACTTGAGAGGAGAGCTGTGGCTGCTGTTTTCTGGTCAGTGTTTATTCATTCATTCACTCACTCACTCATTCATTCACTCGTTCATTCATTCACTCACTCATTCACAAACTTGAGAGGAGAGCTGTGGCTGCTGTTCTCTGGTCAGTGTTCATTCATTCACTCACTC
>NW_019450499.1:0-910 GCF_002814215.2 Seriola lalandi dorsalis | reverse complement strand
ATTTTCATAGCAGAATAAATTCTCAGACTGGCATTAGTTCATCCTAAAAGTGAAGCTTGTTTGTTTTCTTCCCCTCTGTTCATGCAGCTCAAGACAAATCACGAGCATTTTTAGCAGTTGTATTAAACATGAAGTGTGGCTCTCTCTGCTCTGTCTCTGGCGTTAAGTGGACAAACATCTGTAGCTGCAGATCCGGATCGTGACCTCTGCCGTTTTTCACGTCGCCTGTCCACAAAGCAGAACCTCACAGCTTTTCAGTTACCAGCACTGTCTTAAAATTATATTTTTAACCACACTAACTGTTACATTTCCCGGCCCTTTAAAAAACACACACCCTCACATTATATAATATATCCTGCAGGTTAATACAATGTTCATTTTAGATTGTTGAAATTAGATATTTCTCTGGTTTATTTAACGTCTTTAATTTGCATTAATTAACAAATAAGGGAACTATTAAGCTTAGTTAATTTAAACAGGCTGTTAGTCTGTATTCTAATAAATTAGGCTATATTAATTAAGTTAACTTGATGACTCTATTGCTGCATCAATAAAAGTATAACTATTGTTTAATAAAATAAGGAATTGAATAATCAACATGGTATATTATTATTACCCTATTTATTATTATTAATTATTATGATTATTATTATTATTATTATATTTTATATTCCAAAAAGCTGATGTGAACAAATGATCTTTCCTTATTTTTGAATTTTAGATCTCCAGAAGCTGAAACAGTTTGTAGGCCGTCAGAGAGACAGAGGATGAGTGATGACGCTGACTGCAGGTGAGCTGCTGCGAAACGTTTTCGTTTTTAAGTCATTTTTCATTTGCGTCAGTCTTTTGGGTCCTGGTGTATTTATGAACCTGCAGACGCACGCGAAAGTCGAAAGTCACGGACGTCGCG
>NW_019450498.1:0-974 GCF_002814215.2 Seriola lalandi dorsalis | reverse complement strand
CAGAAACAGAGGAATGAAGCAGCAGACCAGAGGGCACAAACTAAAAGTAAAGCTGAACAATAAGCTAAAAAAAAAAATTTCAGTTGGAACAGTCATTTTTGAATTTCATTTTCAGTGAAAAGAATATTTAAATGATCATGATGTGATTTTTGTTGGGGCCTTCTACCAAAATGAACATGTTCCTTCACATGTGGAGAAATATGATTTGAAGGCTGAGGCATCTCTGCGGCATCACAATGCTTCATTTATACATTTTTACCTTTATCATAAAAATTGCAGCTCCTGCTATTTGTATATTGCACTATTGCCATATTGTGATTAAAATTAAAACAATATGTTTGCTGCTCACTCAGGCTAAGATGAGTCATAGACTGCTATAAAGCAGAGAACCATAACTGACATGGTTTTATAACTATTGGACACACTGAACAGCCCATTTGTACACAGTGGAGGCTTCAAGTTTCCTCATCACACTTGTGTAAGTCGAGTATTGGACCATTAATGGCTCCAAATTAGTTGTGACGTAAGAAAGTCATTTCCCTGCGTACACATGTCAAGAGAGAGAGAAACTTTAACCCTTTGTATTCTAGTGTCAAACTCTGTATCTACATCATTCTGCACAGTGAAGCAACTATAAGAAAAACTAATTTCTCAGTGAACAGGGGCCATAGTGTTCATCTAAAACATGAACAGTCTTGTGATTTAAGGGGCTACACCAGGGCTCTGAGTGGTCTAGCCCACTGGTTCCCAACCTGTGGTATTGAACTGTTGGTATTGCAAGTGGGCCACAAATCAATGCAAATCGACTGCAAAACAGAACTATTTGGGGGAAAATGTAATTATACAAAAACAGTCATTATAATAATATTTTCACAATTTTTAAACAAAATGATCTTTAAAAATGTAGAAAAATATCCTTTAATTTTATTTCTCGTATTAAGTCCCACATCATATACTTGTTTGCTATCTCAGTC
>NW_019450497.1:0-906 GCF_002814215.2 Seriola lalandi dorsalis | reverse complement strand
TATGCACTTTTATACACATAAATTCATAAGAAACTTATATAAACATTTGGCTGCACACATGAATCTCACTGGACTCAGGATGAACAGATTTTAAGAAGGGAGGGTGGTTTTATTCTGAAAGAATAAAGAAAACAATCAATAACTCGGGTGGTCTTCAGTGGCTTTACTGACAGTCTGTGACTGCTGACTTCTAAAACATGTTTTTGCAGATGACCCAGTAGCACATCGCTCTGCGTCTGTGCTGGTGCTCCTGCTGTTTCTCTAAACTGGCAGCACGCTGATCTGAATCAACCACAGTACCTCACACAACCCCACGTCAAATAACGTGAACTATCACTTTAAGGGTACACCACTAATAAAATATGATGCTGCTTATGTAATATTTGCCAACCTGAAATAAAGGAAATGACGCATATTATTTATAAAGTAAAACGTATACAAATGAGTAGGCAAATAAACACAAACATGATACAGTATATTCCACAATATCTAACTCCTTTAAAAATGTCTCCTTACAATTACATTGTCAGTTATGTTGACAAATAAGGGAAAATATAACTGTATTTTAAACCCGTAACAGGACATTCAGCCAGCCATATCACAATGTGTACATACATATACTTCAAATAAACATATATCTCAGAAAAAAAACCCTTCTATTAGTGAATTACAGGCAAAGATTTCAAAGCAAAGTTTCACAAAGTTTGTGACATCAAAGCACAGACATAAGGATCATCAATGAGACAAGAAGAATGCAAAACATTACAAGACCTTAGAGGCGCTGAGACACCACTGGGTTTTCATAGTAATGGGAATAGCAGTAATGTCCTGTAACCTACAGTTTCTACAATGGGGGCTCGCCCATGATGCTGTAGGTCAGCATTGTGGGTTGACACCTTTGTCTTC
>NW_019450496.1:0-985 GCF_002814215.2 Seriola lalandi dorsalis | reverse complement strand
GTTTGGTCTCAACATTGGTACAGAGGAAGCAACCCTGCCACCCCTCCAAAACAAAATGATTGACTTTTGAATTTTGCCATTAACCAAACAAATTATTAACATTGTACATCTGAATTTAAATTCAGAAATGCCCATATTCAAACTTGTTACATGTGCATGTGTTGAATTTCCATATGTGAAATATATTTCCATATGAAATGAATTTATATATGTATATATAGTATAACCTATATGTGTAAAAACTGCATATGAAATCTATTAGGAATTGGAACAATAACATGTATTGACATATATGTCTTGCTAATAAAAACATAGATTTTAGTACGGCTGTTTATTTTATACATTTATATTATAGATATATGTTATAGAATATATATCGATCCAAAAGCCTGTCAGTAGATGTTCATTATATTCTTAAATATAAAAGATAGACATGTATGATTAAATTTCATAAAAAATTATTTACAAAATCATATACATATGTAAGGCATGAAATCGTCATACTATAATAAGACAAAAAAGTCATAGTAAAATAAGGCACTGTAACAACACGTAAAAACATCATAGTATAGTGAGGCATAAAAAAGTAAAAAAAAAAAGTCATGGTATAGGAAGGCATAAAAGAGTAAAAAAACATCATAGTATGATAACAGGTAAAAAAAAGTCATGATATAGTAAAAAAAATGTCATGTATAATAAGGCATGAAAAGTCAAAAAGGGTCATACTATAGTAAGGCATGAAGAAGTTTATAAAATGTCAAAATATAATAATGCAAAAAAAGTCAAAGTACAGTAAGGCATACATTTTTTTTTTTAAAGTCAGTATAGTAAGGCAAAAAAACGTTTTAGTATAGTAACGAATAAAAAAGTCATAATATAGTAAGGCATAAAAAAGTTTTAATATAGTAAGAAATAAAAAAGTCATAGTATAGTAAGGCATAAAAAAGTCATAAAAAAGTCATAGTATAGTAAGGCATAAAAAAGT
>NW_019450495.1:0-803 GCF_002814215.2 Seriola lalandi dorsalis | reverse complement strand
TCAAGTTCAGTCGGTTGGTATGGAAACACATGATCACCCCACTGGTCACATGACCTATCATAAATGCGCTATAGGTGTTACTCTGGGACTTCATGAGTGAAAACTCAAGGATTAACTTAACATGGAACCATCCAGAGCATTAATAGGGCGTGAGACAACCGTGTCACAGTGGGTCCTTATGGGTTAAAAACAAAGAAAAACAAATTAGTTTCTCAGCACTCTCCAAGGGTTTAGGTACAAAGACCTTCACTTTCCTCCTCTTACAAGGCAGCGAGGGAAGTCTGAACAAGTTCTGACAGTTTCTGTTGACACTGCTTCATGCATTCCTCATAGAAATGCAGTTACAGTGCAGCAGCAGAGTCCTATAAAACACACATGCACACCCTGAGAGGCAGGAAAGACTGGTGGAGCAGATGCCAGATTAAAGGTGAAACTTGTTGCTCCATATCAATTATCTAGCCGGCTGTTAAATTGTATTCAAAAGTGATAATGTATTACAACCATGTTAAAGTTTTCCTATCCTTTGTATGTACTAATTTTATTATTTTCCTTTACCCAAGCATTTTTATTCAATAGTTTTCTTTTTAATTGTATGCTTTTGTTTTCACTTTCACTATAGTCATTGTTGTTTATTATTTGGTGCATGTCATTTGAAGCTATTAAAAAGTTGTTAAAGGCCTGATAAAAAAAATAAAAAATAAACAAATTATGATTATAATGGATAATGAGACATGCATAATGATGATAGACATTATATCTGTTACCCCAAACAACTTCACATCCCACTATCACATTTTTGTCTT
>NW_019450494.1:0-915 GCF_002814215.2 Seriola lalandi dorsalis | reverse complement strand
CATGGAGTGCAGCTTTGTTGGATGTCATCTTCAATCTCTCTCTTCACTCATTTCCTCTCATCTCTTATGGAAGCATACAGACGATGAAAGCTCTGAGAAAGCACAAACCAGGAACAAACTAGGAACTATAACAGAATAAGAAAGTCAAACCAATTTCTCTGAGATCAGTGGTTAAAGAAGACATTCACTCAGTCAGCTTGGCATTCAAAGAACTAACTTTTGCGGTGATAAATCGACCAACAGAGTTTTAGAAACATTCTGTTAAAGGGTTTTTACCCTCAACAGTAAGAAGAAAATATGTTTTAAGGAATTTAGAATTAAAAAGTTTAAGAAAATAAGGAAAAGATATGTTTAATTTCCACTTCCTTCTAAAGTAAATGAGGCTAACTTATTTTAAATTTTTAAATGAGATTTATCCAACAAACTAATTCTTAAGACTGAGATTAGATTTTAATGTGAATACCTGTGTATTTTGTGAAAGGGAAATTGAATGTTTGGAACATTTTTCCACTAGGAAACAATGTCCTGTTTTACTGGAGTGATGTGGAGCTGTCACCCTTCACTATGAAGACAGTCACTTTTTGAAAACATACTTTTTTATTCATGAATATACTTTTTAAAGACTAAAGTCAATTAAGAAGAATGTGTTAAAACTTCTAAAGAACTGTAAGTTGTTAAAGAAGAAAGGTCTTACATTGTTTTCATTACTAGATGTGTTCAAGCTCATTTGAGGTAAGACACACCTACTACCTGAGCCTCGGGTTGGAGAGGCTGGACTCGGAGCCTACAGGTGGATGTGGATGGAGATGGAGATGGGGCCCTTGAAATGTTGACAGCAGTAGTAGCAGCAAGTAGCAGCATCATTTGCATGAGCAGTTTGGCAGCAGGCATGCAGCTACAGAATGAGCACAACAC
>NW_019450493.1:0-895 GCF_002814215.2 Seriola lalandi dorsalis | reverse complement strand
TAATGGCCTAAGTCATTTTTTCAGGTTTTTCAGGAAACACAAAAAACTCAACAAAAGAGTCACACTTTTGACATAGGCCATTATACAACCGGGGGTAGAATTGCATGTTCCCCTCAACTGAGGATTCAGGCGATTTTACCAGAGGTGGCCAGCATCATGAGGGGGTGATTTAGGCAAAAAAAACATTTTTGTCAAAACATGACTTAGGCCATTATTTTAGGAAGGTGACGATATAGAACATGAAGTCAGTCTGTACAGACATGGACTGTCTGTTCCTCAGTAATGATTTACCATCCACAGGGATATAAAATTAACATGATGCTGCTGTAACAACTTCATGCTTCAGGAGGTGTGGAAAAGGAAGTAGACGTTTTCAAAAGAGGGTTAAACAGTTTGAGTATCTAATGATGTTGTATTAAATTATTCATGTTCTCATCAAATATTCACTCTGTGGGATTTCTCTCAGTTAGACAGAGGATTCAAAACATATAACCAAGAAATAGGCGGGTGAACCAAGGAATCTTTACATGATTTTATCTGTAAAGCTAAGGAACAACCTAATTCTTCCAACATGTGTTCTGATAGTTCAGCATTAACAGCACCTCAGTGAGGCAATGTTTACATTGCATAATGCATTAGCATTTGGACAACTTTGCTTTTGGCTCTGAATTCAAACATATTGGATTTGAAATTAAACAGTGATTTTGTGAGGTTAGTAAGTGTTGACTTGGAACATTAATTTGAAGATGTTTACATCAACCTTGGATCAACCATGTTTGAATTGTAGCTCTTTTTATACATTACTGTGAATGGTATGAAGAGCAACAATTCCTAAACTGTTAATTCAATGTGAATATGGAAACCCCAAACATCATTACAGCTGAAACATAGCACT
>NW_019450491.1:0-801 GCF_002814215.2 Seriola lalandi dorsalis | reverse complement strand
CTGCCTTCAGGTACTCCTCGTAAAGTCCTAATCACCAACAAAAAGCGTCACGACCGCCAATGATGCGATCAGTTGCATGGTATTGCTCAGTTGTTGTGTGCTGTTTTTTGTCTCCAAATTATTCTTGTTACTTGCTATGTAGTGACGTCAAGATGAATTGTAAGATATACACCCCATTAACAATTTGCTCCCTTTTATCTAAGTGGACAAATCTTGCACAAGTTTCATGAGTAAACTGTGCAATCAATACTGTAAAATATTTGAGAAAGAGTGGATCCAGACTTAGGAGTCTTTTGTCAAACAACTATTTACCAGGTCAAGAATGAACCTTAAAGCTCAATTCTATCCATAACACCAGTAATTCCGATAGTCCTTCAAGGCAGCCTTAGCTTCAATCAGCTAGCATATCAGCTAGCTAGTAAGTACGTACTTATACTTAGGTGTTTGTATATTTTTAAACCCAGTAGCACGGGAAACCTGTTAGCGACAGGCTACACTGACACAATACAAACGTAGCGGTCAAGTCATAAGATAATTTAGACGAATAAACAGTTTGGATGGTTCCGTCGCTAGCTACAGCAGTGACTCGTCCTCGTTGACGCAGTGCAGCAGGTTATGCGTTCTGTTGCCAAGAGACAAGGATCGTAAATCCAGTGTTTCTGCCATAAATCATCCAGACTTTTGACAAAACTAAATTCAGTAATATAAAAGATAAATTGATATTATCATTCTTCTTATTATTATCATCATCATCAATATCAATTAAATGTGTGTGTGTTTGTGTGTGTGTGTGTGTGTGTG
>NW_019450490.1:0-874 GCF_002814215.2 Seriola lalandi dorsalis | reverse complement strand
ACAGAGATAAAGAGTTTCTGGGCTTATGACAAAGTTCACTTGACTCCAATGGGATGATAATGTTTCTATCCGTTTTTAAGTGCATATTTACATATCCAGCAGACTACATATTTAGTTTACAATAATTTTAGGTAGACTGAGGTGAAATTCCTTTTCCCACAGTCTTCAAGCACTCTTTAAAAAGCATGACTAACATCATAGGACAGTTGTATGCTTCTCAATCAGACTCAGAGAGCGTGGCATTTAAGAGTAACATGTGGTTGAGCTTCACTGTGTTCCTTCATGTGACATCTTGACACCTGTGAGTGCCTTTATTTTTGCAGCATGAAAAAGCTCAGCAGCAACTGTTTAGTAGCTCAACCATACTTGAATTGTGACACTGAAACCACTATATAGATTCAAATTATATTTTGTGAATTGTAAATTCTGTGTTAAATTGGTATCTAATTAAACGTATCGAGTCAGACACCAGCACATCAGCCTTTCCTCATATCATAAATTCCCACATTTTTGCATGCTGTCTGTGAGGTGTCGACAGAAGGTGCCCTAGGAAATAAACACATTTATACACAAATGGTACAGAGCTGCATCCAATTTCACACATATTGTCGCTGCTTACAGCTACTCTGCCCTGACCTCTGACCCCTTCTGCAACCAAACACTAGCTGTTGTGTTACAATTCTATGGCAACAACAGTCCAACCAAATCAAAAGCAGATTATGTCTCCTAGCAAATCATAAGCAAGTAAATTCAAGAAACACAACTGAGCTATTTACAAGTAAAACAAGGTTCTCAATTTAAGAACTGATTACACAATACTGGTACTGTGACAGTCAGGCGTTGAAATTGTGGTATCTTGTAAATGTTTCAAATT
>NW_019450489.1:0-968 GCF_002814215.2 Seriola lalandi dorsalis | reverse complement strand
AAGAAAATATAATGTGATTCACAGTTTGAAAACTTCAAGTGTTGGATGAAACTCTGCTGTTTCGATCCTTAGTGCAACAGATGAACAGATGTATTAGAAAATATGTGAGATACAAATAATTAAAACAATATATAAAACAAAAGAAACTATTTTCTCCTTCAGTGAAACCAAAGCAGAAAATGAACTACGACTCCCAAAATGCATTTCAGCTTTCAGAGTTCAGATTTATTCAGTTCCAGATTCTGTGTCAATTTTGTGGAGAATTCAGTAAATGTGTTGAAAAATTCAACAACGACGTCGAGTCACTGTCACTTACTTATTACTGTTTGTTTTTTTATCTGATTTTTTATTTGAAATTTTATTGCACTTTTTAGTTTTCCTTGTTCTGTGAATACACCACAGCAACCACCCAGAACCCCCTAGCAACCAGAGAGCCACTCTCAGGAAACACCATGGCAACCACTCAGAAGTCCTTGGCAACCGGCAGGAGATTCTAAAACCCTGAAAGTCTTGAGCCGTTCCCAGAGTCGCTCCCTGATCGCTGCCGTTTCGTTTCATGTTAAATATGAGTAAGAAAGTAGAAAAACAAACAGAACTCAGAGTTTCTGAGCCCCAGTCTGTCGTATATTCACCACTTTACATGTGCACAGTGTTTATGGCTTCGGGTCATGCATGTTTCTGAGCTGGTATAATGCAGCACATTGTCCCGTCTGACAGAAACTTCTCCTTCCTTTTTCCCACAGCTGTTGACAATTAAGCAAATGAAGCAGAACTGCAGTGTGAACAGACTCAGACGCACAAACCGAAATATCAAAGCTGCAGTTCTGGAAGAAAAATGTGTGAATCTTCCTCCAATTTTCAGGTTTTAAACACTTTTATTTCTGCTGTAAATTCGACGTGAAACACTGTATGTTTGAGTAAGTGTTTCATAGTATTTATGTGATTAATTTAATTATAATCTTTGGGAA
>NW_019450488.1:0-757 GCF_002814215.2 Seriola lalandi dorsalis | reverse complement strand
AGTAGCCTGCATACAGAGAGCTAAAACATGTCCATGGTTAATAAATACATTAAAAAATATATTTTTAAAAATGTAATTACATTCTTTAAATATTTAAATAACCTGTTAAGGCAATACATAATATAATGAAATATATTTTACAAAAAGTATCGAAAAGTATCGAAATACATATTGGTATCGGTATCGAAACAGAAATTTGGTATCGTGACAACCCTAACTGCGGCCCTATCGTGGCAGGAAGTGGTATGGCATTTGGCCTGCTAACAGCTGACCTACACATACTGTACACACACATAATAGAGGAAATATCTTATTACACATTTTAATTCAATAAATGTTCACAACATATGCTCACAATACATTGAGAATCTAACAATTTGCTTTTTGCACTAGCACCCTCAGTCCTTGGTATGGAAGAAAACTAGGTCAATGAGGATATTGCATAGAACTCACAATATGCAAATCAAGCTATCGATTTGCTAAAATCAGTAGCTCTCTCACTGAATGGCCTCCACTAAAGCTCGACAAGAACCAATGGTGCAGGACACAGCTTAGTGTGTCAGGAGGTAAATGCTAAGGAGAAACAGTATACTTACTGGACTGCCTCCATTTTCAGCTCTCTCTTTGCTGGTGCATTAGTTGAAACCTCCAGGACATCTTGAGTGGTGGGCACAGGGGGTATGGCTGCTTCACATGATTTGCATTTCATTAGACATATTATAGATTTTGTTTACAAAGAAGTTCTTTTAAATGAAGC
>NW_019450487.1:0-896 GCF_002814215.2 Seriola lalandi dorsalis | reverse complement strand
TGTGTGTGTGTGTGTGTGTGTGTGTGTGCTGCTTTAACACTGCAGTGCAGGAGTCGTACGGCCACCATAGCTCAGTTTACCCTCAGCACTGTGTCTTTCCCCACCCCCAGCCCATTCAGTACATGCACGATGGATAACCAGGCAGTATGAAGGGGTATAGTCCTGCCTCTTGTTTCTGGTTACTGTTACTATGTTTACCTCCGGCCTCCTCATCACATATCTGACTGTGGTCCTTTTTAAAGAAAAAAAGAGCAAGTTTCCTCTGTAGAAGGAGCCTTTTCCTCTTTTTCCTAGAATCTCATTTTGTCATCCGCTCTGCTCATAAACTCCCACACAGCCTCTTCTGTCTCTCTCTCACTCCCCTGCAGTAAGGCCTTGGACTGCAGTGACGGCACACACAGAGGGGAAATCTTCCCCTGTTCAATCACTCACTCTGTTATTATGTGTGCTGTCATTTCCTCATATATGTTTTGTTTTATCTCCACAGGTCTACGCACAATGAAATGGAAAAAAACAGGTATGTAAAATTTCATTTGTGTTCATTTCGTTTGTGTTGGTGCTGTTCCTCAGTTCCCTTTTTCTTTTTAATATTTAATTGTGGCTTGATTATCTATCTTGGTAGTAAAATATTAAATCATTTATTGGCCAAATTGCCTTCATTTTCTATCATCATTTCTTTTCTAATTTTAATTCTGGGTGAAAATGTCCTCTACAGTTTAGTTATGTTGCCCAGTAAAATGAGCCAGTTGAAGATGGCTCTTTGGACATTAAAAGCATAAGGAATGATGAATGACACAATTGTCCTGGAAAAGGCTGATTCCTGTTGAACATTTGACTGTAAAATTTAATTGGCCGTGGGTTTGCTTCAACCCCTGAACGCTGCAGTTTTGCTTGGG
>NW_019450486.1:0-1100 GCF_002814215.2 Seriola lalandi dorsalis | reverse complement strand
TTGCACCCTGTCAACTTGTAGCCTGTTCCCAACCATGTGGTTTGTTAGAATAAATGACTCATGGGTTGATCCAGGCCACAATTTTAGTAAGTTGGATTTGTGGATCACGTATTTGCACAAATTCATCCTCTGATGGTGCCTTAATAGCAATGTGTGTGCAGTCGATCGCTCCACTTCAGGTTCTTGGTGAAAACATAAACATATGGCGGTGTCTTTTCTATTGTCTACTCTATATAAATGACCTCTACCCGCCATCACTGCATCTTAGTACAAAACCTTCGATGGAAAGTATCTGAGTATTATTGCTCAAGCACATACGTGATACTATGTTTAATCAATGAATAAAATATGATGCTGATATAGATTAAACTACCCAATAGGATATAAAGTAGTTCAAATCAGCTACACATCGATCAGCTTCAACACTGAAAAGTCGCTTACATGTTAATGCAATATTTATCCAATATTCCAACATATACATAATAATAAATCACATATAACAAGGGGTGATTCAGCATAATGAGTACTTTTAGTTTTGATATTTTAAGTATATTTTGCTGATAATACTGCACTGTACTACTGTACTGTGGTATTACTTCTTTTAGGATCTCAGTGCTTCTTCCACCACTATGCATAACCAGCTGTGTAATATGTTGTCTCTGCTGATCTATCACCATATATTTCCACAAAAAGTCATCTGTTTGTGATGTCAGTTACTGTCATTGTAAATGATGAAAGCCGGACACAAACCAAAACTTAAAAGTCTTCACTGTCTTTGTAGATGACTGTCAGTAAGTGACAGAGCCCCATCAGGGAGTTTTTGGTTCATTAAAGGCTCCATCATTGCCAGACAGACTTCATGAGTGAGATGACTTCCTGTCACTGCCCCAGACCTGCAGCGGAGGCGCTGTTGTCCATGTTTCAGTCCTCCCTCTGCCTTTGTCCTTCAGGCTCTGAAGCTCCTCTCGTTTATTTCTGTCGCTTCTTTATGAATGTCAGTCTGAAATGACCCACACATAATTGTCATCTGATCGACACAATCAGGGGGGAGGAGAAAGAAAATAGATAAAGTGAAGTGGGGACTGAAAGAGAGAGAGAGA
>NW_019450485.1:0-891 GCF_002814215.2 Seriola lalandi dorsalis | reverse complement strand
TTTAAAGTAAGAAAAATAAACTTTTTTTTCATCCATCAATAATTTGTTTAATTAATCCAGTCCATGGTGACACCTTCCAATTTATTATTTAGCAGAGAACCCAAAGATGTTTAATTCACGTTTAATATGAAAAACAGAGAAGAAGCAAATCTCTGAAACCAGGGAACGCTCAAGATTAATCACGTAACAAAATCTATATATCAGCTCACACACACACACACACACACACACACACACACACACACACACACACACACACACAGACAGACAGAATCTGCTGTAATTATGACCTGACTGAGGTTCTGACCTGACGGGATGAACAGACTCTGGCCTTGCTTCAGAGTGCATTTGTAACACTTGTCCACTTGGTCAGCGAAGAACATCTCGCTGTGATTGGACGACGACCTCCAGCGCTCGTACAGAGACAGGTTGGCAGACGTGGGCTTGATGAGGAAGAAGATCTTCTCTCCCTGCAAAACACAAACGCAATCAGATTTTCTGGCATCATCATCATGGGAGAGATGTAATGTATTCCACATTTCCTCTTGAAGGCCTCCTACAAGAAAATCAGTGCAGTATAAACAGTTTTCTCATCATATTAGAGGCAGATGACACTGACAGTCTGATACATATTTTTAACACAAGGCCCAACACACTGGTCTAACCAGAAGCGTGACATACCTTTAGGATGTGGTACCAGACGGAGGCACCACCGCATTCGATGTGGAAGTCTGTGTAGCTGTCTTTCACACAGATGAGACAGTATTTGGTGACTTTTGGCTTCCCGAGCAGAGCATCATCAGGCCAGTAGTTTTCTACCCAAGACAACCGCCGCACAATCTGTGGGCTCTCCACTATACTGTTCATCCTGTCCCAGACAAACAGACAGAG
>NW_019450484.1:0-956 GCF_002814215.2 Seriola lalandi dorsalis | reverse complement strand
TGAATTCCTTCATCATGCGACTGAACACATGGACGAACAGACAAAAACTCACTGCGATGTCATAACCAAACATCTGTTTGTAATGTTGTGAAATGTTGTGTGTGCTGACCATTACCCATACTCCTCGATGGCCACAGATTTGACGTAGATGTCATTGGAGTACAAGACCACTGTGGAGACCTGATCCACTGAGGGAGACAAGAGGAGACACGTAGACCACATTTAACACCAGTTCTGATCCTGCACCGGCTTCATGCAAAATGTCACACATGTCACAGCGTCATGTTTACCAGAGACGATGATGTTCTTGATGTTTTTGCTGGAGCTGTTCGTGACGTTGACGTGCACCTTGATGACTTCGCCATGGTAGTAAAGCTAAAAACAAGGTCAGAGAAACATCTATTAACATATTATCTTTTACTACTGGTCACGATGAGCGCAGGTATGTTCCTGTTTACAAGCTACAACCATCAAGATAATGAGCTGATCAAAGTCAAGTGCTTTTAAATGGAGACAAAAACCCAGATGTTATACAGAGTTATACAAGAGTGTTTATCAAAGCAGCTTTTCCAGGGATTATCACGTAGAACTGATGATCTGAATCACGTCATCTCGGCTGTTTTCTATCAGACCACAACGTCTCACGTTTCTGTGCGCAGCCGTGAAGAGTGTGATCCAGTAGCTGGTTTCGAAAAAGGTTAAACTTCGATTAATATGAAGCAACCCACCTCTTTGTCCAGACTGGCCTTGACATGCAGTGGTTTGTCTGACATGACAAAGTCCCTGGTGGTTTCAATGGAGGGCGCCACTCCCTCTCCCTCGCCCTCTGGGGCGTACTGGACCTTCCTGAGCATCAGCTTCACTGAGCTCCTGTTGGACAAAGCACAGGAAGTCTCAAACAGCTGATACAAACCTGCAGCTCAGTTTCTTCTACACTCTTGCCGTGAGGACTGAGA
>NW_019450483.1:0-788 GCF_002814215.2 Seriola lalandi dorsalis | reverse complement strand
TTATGATGACATTTTTCCGTTAATTATAAGGTTACAACCAGCAGGCAGTTATCTTAGATTAGCATAAAAAACTGTGTAAAAACAACAGTATGAGGTTTTATAAGGAATTTTGTACTGGACTATTTGTTGGCTGGAAGCAGTGATTTTCTGGACACTCTGCTGGTTGCAATGCAAGCTCACGGCTACAATTAAACAAACATGATAAATTTATCCAATCTTTATGCTAAGCTAAGCTAACCAGCTTCTGGCTGTAGCTTCATATTAAACAAACAGATATAAGAGTGGTATCGCCCCTCTAGTCTAACACTCGGGAAAGCGAATAAATATATTTCCCAAAATGTTGAACTATTCCT
Organism: Seriola lalandi dorsalis; assembly: GCF_002814215.2. Lineage (NCBI taxonomy): Eukaryota > Metazoa > Chordata > Actinopteri > Carangiformes > Carangidae > Seriola > Seriola lalandi. The sequence goes on along the minus strand of NW_019450483.1, from coordinate 435 downwards.
TTAAGGTGGGGAGATGCAAAAGGTTACATATTGTAACTCTAGTTCCATGAACACCACACAGACTAAAGATAAAACCATGTTCAATTCAAACAATTGGATTTAGGTGCGCACAAACTTGTTTAGCTTTGTGAAACAAACCCATTAAAGTCCCAACTGTCTGTATAAAGAAGTAGTCACACAGGTGTCATGAAGGAAAAAATACATCTGGAACAAAACAACTTCCTCAGACAGATGTGACATAATCAGAAACAAGACTCATACACTGAGTCTGTAAAATTCCAACTGTTCAGAATGTGTCATTAGGAAAATTGTTAGTCTGAAAAGAAAAATGGCTCCACTCACATCCACAGTTTAATGGATAGACGGAGGGAGGCAAGAAAATGAAAAACTGTATAACCCCCAGCAATGCGTGTACATTTATTTCTCTTTCAAAGC
>NW_019450482.1:0-918 GCF_002814215.2 Seriola lalandi dorsalis | reverse complement strand
ATATGATTTTTCTCTTGTGAACGCGACATCGGCAGAAGATAAAAACTGTTTTGGCGAAGTCGTACAAGCGTGAGGCGGAAATTGTAGATTTGTAATTGTATTGATGGTGACATCATTACACCAGCAGCTGCAGCAGAGTCTCACAGAAGATCATGAGACGTGAAACCGCTGCTGTAAACACAAAGACCTGGTTTCACTTCCTCTGAATCAAAGAGGATTTTCAGTGCAGAGCCATTTTACACCAACAGTCACACAGAGAGAAATCGATGGTCGAGGCGGAGAGACCAATTTGTAAACTCACAGCAGCAGAAATAATGTCTGAGATTCAGATGTATTCTCCTGCTGCACCGATAATGTGAAGGTGTCACATGATGCGACGGAGCGCACACATGTACTGACGGAGCCGGAGAGCGACAGGCGTGAAATACCAAGCAGCTCAGTCACCTTCAGTCGGCTTCACACACGAGGCTGCAGCTGTCCACGTCAGTCTGAGTTCACTTTGTTTCTAACCTTTCATCCACCTGGGGACACCTGGGGACACCTGTGCTGAGGAGCAGGCTGCTGTTCCAGCTCTGAGTTCACCTGCAGACCTGGAACTGATCGCAGCCCTGCGGCACGCCTCCACACCGACGTTTAGAACTACACCTTTAAATATATAAGAATCAATCATGACTGTAATCATTAATTACAGCACTAATAATGTATCAATATGACTAATGATGTTTTATTGTCTAATAACAACATGACAGTTATTAAAGTAGTTCAGCAGCTGATGTTTATTATTAACTCCTCAATGGAAATGTGAGACACCTGTACTGATGCTGTGTGTGTTCTAGATTTGATTCACTTTGATGTGACCTTTAGGTGTGACACACACACACACACACACACACACACACACACACACACACACACACA
>NW_019450481.1:0-802 GCF_002814215.2 Seriola lalandi dorsalis | reverse complement strand
AGCGATATATTTGTTACAGTAACTTTGGCTGAAACGACACCTCTCCTGCAGTAAAGGTGATGTTACGTGAACCGGCCGTAAGGATGTTTCTACTGACATGTAACTAGAGGATCTCTGATGTAACGTTAAATCCTGACCTTGTCACGGGAGGGAAGAGACGCTGGGAAACGCGTCCCACCAGCAGCGCGTGAACTCTTTTCCCCTCAAAACACTCAGCTTTATTTACAAAGACAATATCCAATCTGATCTCACCATCACAGCGATATGTTACTTACCTGTAGAAAGAAATAACTGCGGTCAAAGCTGTTCACATGGACCTGTCCGTCAGGGATAGTCGCGGGAAGATGACGTTTGCTGCAAGGTGTAACGTGATCGGCGTACGCTGCTGTAATTGGTTCGACTCATTGCCACTAAATTTTGATCTGAAGTCGATTAAATTTTAGTTTTTTTCCAGTGGTTTATATTTCGGTGGTATGAGGTCGGTAGCCTTAGGCGGAGTTTTCAACCAGTGTGTTCTTTGTAAGGCAAGTTTCATATTTTGGGCAATTGTGGCTCGATTCTATCAATTTCAGACATTTAATAATGGCCTAAAATGAAATTATAGGGGATGCATTAGGCTACTTGGCAGCTAAAGTTGGTTCTACTGAATAATGCATCCACTCCTTAACAGCAAAGTAAGAAAACATTTAAACCTTTAAACATTATCCCAACTCCTCCTGACTGAATATCTTAGGAGACCTGGATATCTCTTGACTCCTCAAAGTCCAGAAATGCTGGGTCTACGTTTAATATGATGCAACTC
>NW_019450480.1:0-844 GCF_002814215.2 Seriola lalandi dorsalis | reverse complement strand
ATTATATTAAATAGTGCAAACTCATTCCACACAACACTCTCCGATACTCAGTGCATCGAAGCACACTCAGCTATAACTACAGTACCTGTCAATGTCAGTGAGGCATCTCCCTTTGTGCCCTGATTGGGACCAGGTGGACTTTTTTGATTATCAATGGGTTTTTTGACAGATGGAGGTAAACCTTTACACCCACCCACACCCACACCCACACCCACACCCACACCCACACCCACACCCACACCCACACACACACACACACAGATAGACACAGACAAAAGAGACACAGTGACTTCTTTTTAAAACACACAGATCACTAATCATCTTAGTCAGATTAGAAGATTGCATAAATGATGCATGATCACAGTTCTGTAATGTTTGCATAATTTAAAGTCACTTTGGAAACTGTATTAAGACTGTACATATAACATATAAATCTGTTTAATTTATGTAGTTGTCATGCTGTATCTGTTGAAGGACTGCTTGAGCATTCTGATGATCAAAAGAGCATTTAGACTGGACATGTAATCTAAGTGGAAACATGATCATAGGTGGAGTGGTTTGCATGTAAAGTAGCCATCCAACGCAACAAAACTTAGAACGTGAACCCAATATGTGGGAATACAGTTTAAACAGTTCATTAAGTGTGGAGAAATTAAATAGAATTACAAACGAGGGAAACCAAGAAGACACAGTTCAGTGGCAGAATTAAAAGCAGAGTCAGAGTCATGAAAAGTGACACTGAAAAGATAAAAACAGATGAGCAGGAGAGTGAGAAAATGCAAAGAAAGGACAGCATTACAATGTTGAGCAGCAATGAAACAAGAATTATTGAAAGGCATTTTTT
>NW_019450479.1:0-958 GCF_002814215.2 Seriola lalandi dorsalis | reverse complement strand
CACACACACACACACACACACACACACACACACACACCCTGTATATTGAAGACACAGATCTTAAAACCACACCAACGGGCCCTCTTTCTCTATATTCAAGTGAATGGGCTTGAGCAGGCATCAGTGTGAAGGCATCTTTTATGCCAGTGCTTTTGCATATTTATCCCGTTTAGTACAAATCACATTTAATTTGCAAACCATGCTGCTGAGTTTTTAGAAATTTTAATGTGTTTTTTTTCCTACCGTTCCAGGCATGCACTGTTTTCCCATTCATTTCCATAATTAACCTGCGTTACCGTGTGACAAATATTAATTCAAACTGAAACTGTGTTCCAGCTAGGTTCATGAGTCGGCGAATAAATTTTCATATGGTGTGGAAATAAGTATAAAACTAAAGCAAATGGAAATATAACAGTAAAAAAAAAAGATACATCCAAAAGTCAAACTTGGGCAGTGAAAGTGTAGCGTATAGATGACTTGTCATTTAAAAGTTAAAACTTGCAAAAACAGTGGTATTATTTTTTAATAACAGGCCTGGGCTGAAGTTTGAGTTTGTGTAGTGTATTTCTCTGTATGATTGTATGATCTTACTAAATACTTTTGAAATTAAGGCGAAGGCGATCATTTTATGTAGATTTTCAGTCTTCTAAGAAACACACCATGAATTCCTTTTTGACAGATTTAAACCGTCTGTTGTGTGTACTGACAGCCTGAAGGAAAACGGAGTTGTTTATTCCTCCACTTCTGTCACTACTCTCCTCCTCTTTTTTCACTCTTGCCATGTTTGTGCTGGATACGAGGGATCATCAGGTGGTGTGCAGCTGCCGCAGGCAAATTGTGGAGTTGAGGATCAATGTTGATGTCTTAATAGACTGTTGGTGACTGATGCTTTTACATTTGTTATGGTGTCAGGGTTCAGCTGTTTAATCAGGGGTTGGCACAGGTTGAGTATGGCAGG
>NW_019450478.1:0-983 GCF_002814215.2 Seriola lalandi dorsalis | reverse complement strand
ACCCCTTTAAAGACACAGTTCACTTTATATTCCCCCTTTTTCTGCAAGCTGGAGTGACGTACAAGCAAAGCTGCTTTCTGCAGCTTTAAGACATTTCATTTTATGTTTACATAAAAGGGCTGAGGTAAGTGCAGTTCACGGTTATCCACCATATATTTGATGGGATCTGAAGTAATTCATTAATTAATCGATTAGTTGATCAACAGGAAAATTGATCGGCAACTATTTCAGTTGTTTTTCAAGCAAAACAGCCAAACATTCATGGTTTTGGCTTCTAAACTGATGAGAATTTTAAGTGGTTTGTTCATGGTAGTAAATTAACTATCTTTGGGTTTTGGGCTGTTGGCCATGTAAAACAAGCAATTTGAATACGTTTCCTTGGGCACTGGGAAATAACGGGCATTTTTTCCCACTTTCTGAACTTTTATAAACAAAATAATTAACTGATTAATCAAGAAAATAATTGGTATATGAATTAATAATGAAAGTAGTCATTAGCTGCTTCACTATAATTAACTTTGCTGGGTGGTTTGGGGTAGAATTTCTACTGCTTTCTTTTCCTCCTCTGCCCAAGTATGTTTTTAAGTCAAACGTTGGATTTCAGTTTTAACTGCACAGTTTCTTTGGGACATGCGAGTCATAATTTCTCCCTGCACAAAAGTTATGAAATTTATTGATAGATGGAGGATGGAAAGGTCTCCATATGTCAAACTTTAATTTTCTCTTGCATAACCTTTACTGTTAAAATAAAAAGTTACAACATACAGTATTTTGTAATAGACCTTTTTCACAGTAGACAAGTAAAGATGTCAAGTATAATTAATAACATTAATAATGGTTTAGGGAAACCAGTTCCAGGGTCCTGCCATTGGTGCCTGCTGGCTTACAAGAAATTCCTACTGGGATAGTTATTAGAAATGAGCCACCATTGATGGCATTAAATAATCCTGTCAAAATATCGATCATACTATAAAATTTAAAAC
>NW_019450477.1:0-881 GCF_002814215.2 Seriola lalandi dorsalis | reverse complement strand
CTTTATACAAACTCCTCATTTGTTATTAAATGGTCTCTAAAGCAAATACCAAGAGCTCTCGGGCCATTTTAAGAGACATGTTGCAATATTCAGAGCGACCTCTTTGATTTCCACGACTATGGCAACGCGTTGGAACGTATATGAGTGCCGTAGTCGTCACTTCAACTGTCACTGCTTAAAGTGCCAAGTGGTTTAAACACAGAGCACTGAGTGAATAAATCCTCCCCCTGGCTGGCAAGACATTAGCTGTCCCCGTTACATCTTTTATTATTCACCTACACAACACAGAGTGTGTGGCAAGATGGATTAGTCAGGGAAGGCCAGTTACACTTCTGTACTTTTCCTTTTTTAAATGCAGGACATAAATCAGCTGTCGTCTTCCTGCTGAATGATTGAGAAGCTCACAGTGAGTTTATGAGAGTTTATTCTGATGAAAGGAAGAACCTACAGGGGGTTGATGAGAGCAGCTCAGACACTAACTTTGTGGAAATGTGCAGGCCATGAAGTCAAAGCAGCTTCAGAGCTCTGCAGCACTGCTACAAGTGATGAGCATAATGCTGCAACAATCTAAGTGTAAAACAGCTGCTAATGGCATTTTGATAAACTAGAGACAAATGGAGCATACCTGCACACTTCATAATCAATATTATATGATTGTTTTGTTTAGTCTGTGGTAAGGTATGTTTTCACTATCCCTGTAGTAAAAGCTTATAAGGAGGAGCACAGCTGCTTCTACTGATCATCCTGCATCACAACAGAATTTGTCCCCACAGCTGTTTGTAGTAATTCATCACACAGTCGTTCATTCTGCAGGCTTTCTGTGAAATTTACCCAAAATATCAAACACGCAAGTCAAGGTGTTCCATCATAATTATCTGGAC
>NW_019450475.1:0-802 GCF_002814215.2 Seriola lalandi dorsalis | reverse complement strand
CTTAAATTATATCAAGTTGCTCACCCATAGCCCTGTTGCACAAGCTATCTAATGTCCTGTGATATGAATATACTGTATCATATTTTGTTTGTGTGCTGTTGGTGTGAAACCTGACTGTCTCTCCCTCAGTGCCCTGTTGTGGATCCATTGTGCTCACCTGGAGCAGCAAACTGAATCATAATTATAGCTTGCAGGTGCTCAGTGACTTCTTGTAGCTGTTACCACCTCCCCTACTGCTCCTTCCTTCACCACCATCACCTCCCCACCCTACACACACTTGAAGCATCATCTTCCCCCATGCTCCTTTCCAAACATCAGCTTCTGGCTCTCTTACTGCACCTCTCCAAGTATGGCCTCCTCCCATTTCTCCCAAAGCATCACCTACCTACAACTCTGCTGCTCCTCCCTGAGCATCCCTCACTGCTGTTGCTGCTGCTCCTTCCCAAGCATCATCAAACATGTTGCTCATCCTCCTTCTCCCCAAAGCATCACCTGCTGCTCCTTCTGTTACTTGTCCTAACGCTGCTGCTCCTCTCCCAGCATCAACATTTACTCCTCTTCCTGCTCCTTTTCCTCAAACATGACCTCCTTCTGCTTCGTCTTCTACTACACCCCAAGCATATCTTACGCTTTTTCATTTTCCTCTCTCCAAGCACCTCTCCACCTGTTCCTCTCTGAACACCACCTGCCTCTTATGCTGCACCGCTCAAAGTCTGACCTCGTGTTATTCATCCCAAAACATCGTCTAATGATGGTCCTGCTGCTCCTCTCACAAAATTGAGCCCACTGCGCAGCTGCTGAA
>NW_019450474.1:0-1091 GCF_002814215.2 Seriola lalandi dorsalis | reverse complement strand
GTGTGTAGTTGTTGTTGTGTGTTTGTGTGACGGTGTGTAGTTGTGGTTGTGTAAATAAATCCTCGCTGATGGAGTGAGACGTCTTTCCTATAGAAACTCTTTGATCAGAGGAGGATTATCCTGACGTCTCCTCTGTCACTCGGCTCCTGTCTGTCACTTCCTGTCTCCACGGTAACACCAGCTGTGTGTTGTTGAAATGATGGACGGATGAAGATAAACAACAGGATGAACGGGTGTTTTATCATGAACATGAAGAAAACACGCAGCTGAGGCTCGTAGATTTAATATCCAGGGGTCATTAAAGGTCGTCAGTGAACCATGTTATCAGGGTGTCAGTCTGACGGGCCAATCAGAGCCTGTCATTCAGGCGAGCGTGTCAAACTGAGCTCAGCTCAGACGGATGTTTATATAGTATTGGATCAATGACAAGGAAACAATGCGTTCATGTGAAATATTGATATTGATATTTTCAGCGTCAACGTCGTCGATTGTGGCAGCCAATCGCAGCCTGGATCTGACTGTCAGGCCTCATCTGGATTTTTGTGTTTGTATTTATTTGTTTTGTTTTCTAATCCTTTTTATGAAGGTTTACAATCTGAGGCTTCATCACTTTAGATTTGAAAGACAAATTTTTCTGTAGCACCCCCCTCAGGACAAACGTCACACAGACAAAAGAAGGAAATTACAGAAATATGTTCTTTAATTTTTCCATCAATGTGTTTGAGGTTTCTGTGGTCTGTCGTCTCCGTCTGCTGCCAATTAAATTATCTTAATGAAAAGATTAATGTGTCCACACAGAGAGGAGGAAGGTTCAGAGTGAGGAGGATGAGGAGGGAAAAGGAGGAAGGAGAACAGAAACCGTAGGAGGAGGAGGAGTAGGGGGAAGAAGAACAGAAGCAAATGGAGGAGGAGGAATGAAAAGGAGGAAGGAGAACAGAAGCAGGAGTAGGAGGAGGACAAGGAGGAGTAGGAGGAGATGATCAGAGAGGTTCAGCAGAGAAGAGAACAGATTTCATTATCGAGCTCCTCAGCTGCTGCTGAACTTTAATAGAAAAAGAAGAAAAAAGTGTGTGTGTGTGTGTGTGTGTGTG
>NW_019450473.1:0-911 GCF_002814215.2 Seriola lalandi dorsalis | reverse complement strand
CGTGGGCCCACCCTCATCGCTGTGCAGTCAAACTGGGAGTTGCGACGATTGTCGGCAGGGATGCCGGTGCTTTTGGAGTTCCCGGTCGTTCCAGTACATGTGGCTGATGAGATCAGCTATAACGTGCTGGATTGGCAACGCCACGGTGCCCGGCGCATGATCCGCCACTACCTCAACCTGGACAGCTGCCTGTCGCAGGCTTTTGACATGGCCAGGTACAAACTACATACTCTCTGTGAATCCTTTCTTATTTTTTGTTTTAATGACCTGTTTTAGTCAGAGGTTTGTCTAACATGCTCTATTTGTAGCTGCAGCTTCTGCCAAAGTGTATTTTCAGTCACTAGTTAGTTTATTGACAGCATTTTGTTGCATGAAATGTGAGCTTTTCATACTCACATAATGTCTCTCACCTTCAGGTATTACCACTTACCTGTTGGGAACTTGCCTCAGGATGTGTCCATCTTTGGTTCGGACTTGTTCCTGGCAAGACATCTACGGAAACACAACCACCTGCTGTGGCTTTCACCCACGGCCAGACCCGACCTCGGAGGAAAAGAAGCTGATGACAGCCGCCTGGTCATGGAAAGTGATGACAGGAGCTCTGTGGAGATAAACGCTCAAGGATGCTATTCCACAGGTACATAGACACCAGGAACTCGCACCGGAAAAAGCAAAAGATCATAGAGCAAGTCGTTTTTGAATTGTCTTTCTCTACGTTTATGGATTATCCTCCTTCCTTCAGTGTGTGTGGAGATGGACCTGCAGAGCCTGGCGGTGAACACCATCCTCCAGTCACAGCATGTCAATGACATGGAGGGCGGAGCCAGTCTGGGCGTCAGTTTTGATGTGATCCAGCAGGCCTCGTTGGAAGACATGATGTCAGGAAACCAGGGAGCGACCGCTCTCGCTAG
>NW_019450472.1:0-914 GCF_002814215.2 Seriola lalandi dorsalis | reverse complement strand
ATCGTCCACCGTATGTTCAGGTTGAAATATCTCAACAACCATCAGATGGATTGTCATGAAATTCTTCAGAGACCTTCATGCTCCTCAGAGGATGAACCCCTGGGACTTTGGTCCCCTGACTCTCCTCTAGCGCCACCATGAGGTTGATATCTGTGGTTCAGAGGGAATTGTCTCTACAACTGGACTGTCATTAAATCTGATATTCATGTTCTTTACTTTGGTTTATGAACTAGTGACCTTACGATCAGCTCAGCTGTTTAGTGCTAATTAGAGATATTACTGTTAATAATATACTGTTGTTTCAGACAAGTGTAACTTGAAACTGTTCAATTACACCATATGTATTTTAATCACTTTCTAATCACTTTTCAATAGTAGTGGCACATATTTCTTTACATATTTCTATTTTTTATTTATATTTCATAGTATAAGGACATGTTTTTACATTTAATTTTTATATTTTATCTTTATAATCTTACTTCTTATTCTCTATTCTTTGCTGTTACATTTCCATTCTTGCAACTGTACCTGTAACATCACCTGACTTCCCCCTGGGGATCAATAAAGTTTTCTGATCTGATTCTGATTCTGATGCTTGAAACACTTCAGGAAGTTAGTGGGACTGAAAAATGAACGACTCAAAGAAACTCTATTGATTCAGTGCAACTGTTCCAAGCTGCAGAGCTTCTCCTTCAAATATCTCTCAAAGTAAACTGTGTGAAATAATTCATCATCTTCTAAAAAAACTTCATATTCTCCTTTAAATGAAATTCAAATATTATATGTATATTATATATAATAACATATGGTTTTGTGGTTCGACCTTTAGAGGACGAAGCTGCTGTTATTCTGTATTTTTCTGATTATCAACAAATACAATGAAATGACCAAAACCAACAACACGTAACGTCTCT
>NW_019450471.1:0-1056 GCF_002814215.2 Seriola lalandi dorsalis | reverse complement strand
TATTACAACTTACTGTTTGTAATCCTCACACATTAATCAGTATATTGGGTAATCTAAAAGGTGGAGGGATTTTTTTCCATGAGCAAGTCCTACCTCTGAGAACCTGCAGTGAGTGGAGAGTGGCGAGGGAAAGCAGAGCAAGTGAGCCAAATATTTAATTGCACAAATGTTTCTGTAAAGGATTAGTCCGTCTCTTAAGATTTCCATGTGCATCTCAACCCGTACTGTAGTTATGGATTTCAAACACTACCTAACTTTTTCCCATGGGCTCTTGGATATAATATAGCATACACTTCACCAGTCCGTCTTCAATTAAACCTGATTTTGAGAACCTGACCGGTCAACAGACCTCACAGCTCTCGTAGCTTCTGGAAGCATGATTATGTCCACACGTGCCTGCACAGACCTCTGCAAGAAGAGCATCATTTGGCAAAAAGAAAAGGCTTATTTAGTGGCAAGGGACCAAGCAGCACATTCTTTGCCTAGCATTTTATGTGTTCTTGTAATCATGTGTGGAGATGTGAAATATGTTTGTGGTATATGGAACACCCCCCCAGATAACGTTTGGTAGCGAAATGCTTCAAGTGAGGAAATCTCTTCTGGAGAGTTTTGGATGGTTCTGGTCCTTTATGCGAGCTACTAGCTGATCCAGGAGGAATCCTTTAATTGGCATAAAATAGGGCACGTGAAGACAGCACACCCTAGCCAGCACAGGTGTCTCTGGGCAAGTGATGCCTCAGATATATAGATCAGAGCAGATGTCTTATAGGCTATGCTCTGTGTGCAGCAGATGTTAAAAAGAATTTAATATTTTCCTCTCTTGCCCTCAATCGTTTGATTTAAACACTGAGGCAGTGTTGTAGAAATGAAATTTGTGGCTCAGAAGGCTGTTGATTTTAAGCAGCGAATGACTTAAGGCTCAAGAAACACCTCAGGTGCTGTATCAGGATTTTAACAAAGGGTTCTGACGCTGGTGTTGTGGTAACAGCTGGGTCATTTATCAAGTGTTATCTCCTCTGTTAAAGGAAGGAGCTGGGATTCACACGTCCTTATCTG
>NW_019450470.1:0-856 GCF_002814215.2 Seriola lalandi dorsalis | reverse complement strand
AGAGACTTCATCTCCTCTCTCAGGTGTCACGACGCCTCCTTTAAAGGTAAAGAGCCTCCTGAGCGTTTGACTCCCGCTCTGTCTCTGCGAGGTCACCTGATCACGCTCTTCTCTGTCTGACAGCTGAAGCGTGGTGGAACCCGGAGAAGCTGGACACAAACACCTGCTGTTACCTGGGACTGATCTGCCGCCTCTTTGGTGTCATCATTGCTAACGGCGCCGGAGACGGGCCGGCGGCAGGCAGCTTCAGAGAGCTGATGAAACTCCTGGTCCAGGTGAGAGAATCAAAGACGCTGCTTCAAAAACACAAATCTGTGCCGTGGTGAGAAAACATCGCCTGAACCGCCGTCTCCGTGTCACCCAGGTCCACCTGCGCGAGCCGGCGATGCTCTTCAGGTTCCTGTGCATGCTGTGGGGATATGGCAGTAACCACGGCGACCAGCTCGACATGAAGGTGGGCGCCGTCCTGCAGACTCAGGCGCTGTACATGGGCCGAGCTCTGCTGAGCGTCCAGCCCACCGCCACGCTGGAGGAGCTGGCCGGCGCCAACTCACCCGGTAAGGAAGCGACAGTTTAACTCCTTAATTACTGAAGTGACTGAAGCTCTGAGGAGAAGAAGAAGAAAAGAGACATTATCTTTTATTACATTATTATGTTATTATGTTGTTATGTTGATGTTGGAGCGCAGACAGAGAAATTATGCAGGCCGCTCACTGTAACCCTGTGTGTGTGTGTGTGTGTGTGTGTGTGTGTGTGTGTGTGTGTGTGTGTGTGTGTGTGTGTGTGTGTCAGTGGTCCCGTCCTTGCTGTGTTGTCTCAGCTCTCCGGTTCGTGAGGTCCGGAGAGCGGCGCTTGG
>NW_019450469.1:0-823 GCF_002814215.2 Seriola lalandi dorsalis | reverse complement strand
ACTGGGACTTAATTTGAGTATCAGCTTTCAGTAAATATTCCCATTGACAAATGGTGCTCTCTGCTTTTGTAATTACAAGGCAAATCAAGAGTGCATCAGCAATCAGCAATAATTGCTCTATAGACTTGTTTCCGATTGCTGCCCTCACCACGACAGAGAAGAAGACATATCTGGAAATTTAAATTCTCGAGTGCACACAGATTGCTGGATTTCCTCCTTTTACTTGGAGTGAAACCGTTCCTGTAATCAGTGTCTCACAGTGACAGCTGTGTTAGTACAGGTGGGGAGATTTAGTTTTGTTCACGCCAAACAATTTGCAATCCATACTCTGTTGTTGTGTGAAGAACAAGATGGGTCAAAGCCACACAGAGTGTACCCAGTGTATATTCTTTCTGTGTGTCATATTGTCACTGAATGCTAGTGAATGAGAACTTTTTATTTGGGACTATTATAAGTGAATTGTGTATGAAGTACATTTAGTACATGAAAAAACACAGTGAATGTCTTGCTAATTACAGTTCTCCCTAACATATGCTGCACATGCAAAACAGCTCCATTGAGCTGTCTAGACTGTGTAGGTATATACTTTACTGTAAAGACCTTTTCACAGCAGGAATTTTGTGCAGGTTTGTGAGCTAGTTCCAGGGTACAAGGTATTGTACATGGTGGCACGGTGTAACAAGTCGAAATGTCTGCCATTAAAAAGTTTTATTTTGCACTGGAAACTGGGATGAGCTGATAACTTATAATCATAGTAGTAGTGTTCCTGTAAGTATCGGATTCTCCGTGTGAGACGCTTCAATCAGTGATTGTGTGTTTTTGA
>NW_019450468.1:0-898 GCF_002814215.2 Seriola lalandi dorsalis | reverse complement strand
ATATATCTCCTGAATAAGCCAATCCCTTGAAATGATTAAATATTGCGTTGTATTTTGAAGGCAAAATCGTCGTACTTCCGGTGTCATGGCTAACTTGATGTAGCTCTTTCCATCCAGGCTGCTGTGAACTACTGGGAGTTTTACAGCGCTCTTTTAAAGAGTCACAGCAGTTGACTTAATGGCTTGTCGCTGTTATTGTGTCTCTAATGCAGATTGTAGATGAGACAGGAGACATGCTTTTTATGATGCGTTTAAGAAACAGGTCTCATCACCAAGGCAACATATTAGTTTAAATAACAAAAGCTTCCAAGGAGAGGCTGCAAGAAGAGAGTTTTTTTTCTTCTTTCTAATGGAAATTAATTCCTTTAAATAAATAATAACTGAACCCATAACTGTTTTTATTTGACCATGAACGTCTCTGAATTTGTTTGTATGAAAAAAAAAGCTTTTGCTGGATTTAAAATTCATCATGACACATTTAAAAACTAGTGGTGGAGGAAATATTCTTTCACTTGACTAGAAATACTAGTAAAAATCCTGCAGTGAAATGCAAGGAAAGTATTTTTTATTTATGTCACATAGGTAATTAAAGTAAACACAAAAAAACTACAATTTTTAATAGGTTATGTGTGTCATTCCCTCTGGCTGAACTCTTTCACATAGATAAAATAAAATAAAATAAAATAATAGTAGAGACCTTATGTGAAATATTAAAAGGGATGATAATGGGGATTAAACTGGTTTAGAAATGGAAATTAAAGGGCAGGACAGAGGTTCTCAGTGTGTTGTCAAAATTATCTAATCCTATTTTATTGATGGACACTTTTTATTGCATAATGAAATAAAATCAGAGATTCAACAGCCATATGGTGCCGCACTGCAAACACAATCACAATCA
>NW_019450467.1:0-1085 GCF_002814215.2 Seriola lalandi dorsalis | reverse complement strand
AGATGTAATCCCTGTCGCTGTGAGCCACACAGAGAATTTCTTCAGGTCAATGTAGCACAGGTTGGAAGATAGCGGTTGGTAGAACACTGGGATATTATTGACTTACCCACCCAGCAGTGTGTGTGTTTGTGCATCAGTGTGGGGGAGTTATTTCCAGGGGTGCATTGGATTATCCTCAGTGTGTCTGTGTTTACGTGTGAGAGGGAGGTTAAGCGTGTGAGCCAGTGTGTGTGTAAAGCACCTGTGTCAAGAGGTATTGACAAATTATTTTTATGGGTTGTGTTTTTCCCTGTGGGTGCCATGTGGGTTAGGATCAGCTGGCAACAGGAGAGAATACAAAGTACATTTAGTCGTGTGCTGTACCTATAAAAGTTTGGAACATGTGAACTAGCTACTTTATACTTCATGATAGGACCAATGTTTTGTAGTCTATTTTATATTATCAACAAACCGCTAAAGAAACTAAAACCTACAATGAGTTTAACCTTCAGAAAAGTATGCTACTCTAGCTGTGCTCAGTGAAGGAGCCCATACACAAACATAATATATGTATATATTTGAATTTCCATATATGAAGTATATGTACATATAAAATAAAAACATATGTAAAAATCATATATAAAACCTGTTAGAAATTGGAACATAAATATACAGTATATCCATCCTGAAGCCTGTGAATATATGTAATATGTAATATGTAATATATGTATATATAATATACAGTAGGGTCCAAAAGTCTGAGACCATGTTGCCAGAATGGGAAGATACAAATGTTTAAAAATAATAAAGAAAATGAATAAGAAAAACATATGAGCATTAATCAATGTATGTATGTTGCATTAACAAACTTGCATATAAATAATTATTAATATAACATATAAGATTTCCACATGTTATATCATATAAAAATTGATCATATATATTTTTAATTTATGTACATGTACTAGTTTTACTATGGATATTTCATATTGCTATAAACTTATATCTTCATATATCCAGAGGATGTGTATATGTGATAATCATATATGAAATGTATGGCGACGTCACTCTTTATGTAAGGATATGTCATATATTACATGTATGGG
>NW_019450466.1:0-877 GCF_002814215.2 Seriola lalandi dorsalis | reverse complement strand
AGGATCCATGTTCTTACAAAATGAGACGTTTGTTCCCTGATAATAACTCAGACGGTTCCCTGTTAAACCTGAAGGACAGACCAGACCGCTGAATTATTGATGAAACAAGATCTCTGATCTTCCTCCTCACTGAGTCTAATGTCTGAACACAAACTCATCACTTCCTCATTTAAGACAAAGATTTTCCTTTTTAAGCAAAGAAGATTTTAGTGAGAGAGGAGGAAGAAAGAGGGCCAGACGCCCGGGGGTTTCCTCCAGGAGCCCCCACAGTTCATCTCTGCTGCCACACAGCCCCCAACAGGAAGTCTGCGATGTCTTTTCAGAGTAAAGGCAGGAGGTATTTTTTTAGATCTGACAGATCTTGTTGTGTGCCGGGTCGTGAAGGTCCAGGTCCAGGTCCAGGTTCAGGGTCAGTCTGTGTCAGAGCTGCAGCAGGAATCAAACCTGTGACCTTCCAGTGCCACTGCTGCGCTAACACAGACACCATGTTCACGCTGGTGGTTGGCAGAAATCAGTTTTGTCTCTTTGTGGTCGTATTTTGTCTCTTTGTGGCTGTATATTGTCTCTTATGAGCGTATATTGTCTCTTTGTGGTCGTATTTTGTCTCTTTGTGGCTGTATTTTGTCTCTTATGAGCGTATTTTGTCTCTTATGGACGTATTTTGTCTCTTTGTGGCTGTATTTTGTCTCTTATGAGCGTATTTTGTCTCTTTTGGTCGTATTTTGTCTCTTATGGACGTATTTGTCTCTTTTGGTCATATATTGTCTCTTTGTGGCTGTATTTTGTCTCTTATGGACGTATTTTGTCTCTTTTGGTCGTATTTTGTCTCTTTGTGGTTGAATTTTGTCTCTTTATGGTTGAATTTTGTCTCTGTGAT
>NW_019450465.1:0-802 GCF_002814215.2 Seriola lalandi dorsalis | reverse complement strand
CTTCCATCTCCGCTTACATTTAGGGGAATCAATTCCTCATTACGCCTCCAAATGAAATGAACTTGTTACCTTTCATCTATCGCAGTTTCCTTTAAGCCCACACACACTCTCCCACCACTGGAGAGCTGCTGTTGCCTTTATTAGGTCATCTGCAGTTTTTTTCGGAGAGTGCAGAAGTTGAGTTCAGTAACAGTGAAGGTCACAGACGCAAACGCAAGTAAAACGCCCAGGTGCAAACACAATAAGGGTGTCAGCAGCAGTTCTAGTGACCAAACCAGCTGCAAACCAGCATCAGCTGGGTATCACATGGAAGCGAGGCTGAATACATTACTAGTGGAGAGAATACAGAATCAGCAGTTTCACTAATGAGCTCCTTAACATCTGCAATGGAGGGAAAGGCTGAAGCTGAAAACACATGTGACACACATCAAGTCCCGCCCCAAACACCAATAGGAAGCGTTGCCCTGTGACTCGCCAACAGAACCAGGAAAAACAATGTGCAGACATGGACACACACCACTTAAACTTGATTTGTGACCTGAGGAGCCAGTCTGCAGAGCCATGGCTCATCATCTTTGTAATTAGGTGATCTTTATATTTCTCAACCTCAACAAGTTGTCTCTCCTCATCCACTGTACAGAGAGACAGCAGGAGGTGAGGGGAGGCAAGCTGAGCTTCTATTGGAGACAGGAAGTATAAAATTACCCATTTGTTTTTTCAGGGGCAATGAGGCAGGAACTAGAAGAGTGGCAGTAAGTGTTGCGGGATGTGTGCCAGTGTGGGGGTTGTACATAGGTGGCTG
>NW_019450464.1:0-803 GCF_002814215.2 Seriola lalandi dorsalis | reverse complement strand
AAAAAAAAAGAAAAGAAAAAACTTGGTATTTTACTGTTCAACTTAGAATTCGGTAACAGTTCAATGCAGGCAAGTAATGCATACCTTTTCTGGTATTATTCCTCCATTTCGTTTGTGCTTAAATACCCTCACCTTTCTCTCCCCACAGAATAATGTTAGCCAAGCGAACCTTGTGCACATGTGCTGCTTAGGTAACTCAGAGCCTTTACTGAATCGTTAAGTCTTAACTTTGCAATAATTGGCACTGACTTTAAAAACAGTGCCGATCTATGACTGGATCTTATGCTATAACTGAGGTCTGCAGTAATGATTTAGGGATTTAGAGAACATGAATGCAGCTTTGGGGGTTTATAGGCAAATGAGTGTAGCTTCCTTGAGGAACACCATCATCTGAGAAACCGTAGCAATGCAGCTTGGAGGAGCTTCAGGTGAACTTTCACCCTCAGCTTCGATGGTGCAAAGTGCTTTGTGATGCACAGCAGAACTGTAGACATCAAAATCAGATGGAGGAAAACACACACCACACCAATTGTAACACCACATGACCAGTTCACAAAGATGATGGTTCATGATCGTTACAAGCATGAAAATCCTCTCTCTGTCTCTATCTGCTTCCCTGTCTCTGCACATGGAAGGTTTCTATTATAGATAATTAGCACCATAACTTGGTTATATGTTTTTGGAAGACATGCAGCAACCGCACAATGGGTTTAATCACAGAGCTCCTTCCGCCGTCTCTTCATTTTTGGAGTGGAGTCATCCTTGTCCCTCGCCCCCACACATCAACGGAGGGGCCAGGGATT
>NW_019450463.1:0-810 GCF_002814215.2 Seriola lalandi dorsalis | reverse complement strand
GACTTAACTGGAAGTTACAGGTGGTAATCAAATTTGTTGCAGTTGCCATAGCTACTCACTTTGGTTGTATTGAGGTTGTACTTTTATTTTCAGTGTCTATCTAACCTTTGTTTTTAATAACACCTATTAACACCTCAACTTAAAACATCTTGGTGATATTGCTAGGTTGGTTGACCCAGCTATTCATAAATCCTTTACTAAGTTTCTGTGCAAAATACTCACTACATCATTAATAACTACTATCTAGTTTCAAACTAGTTATTGATAAAACTGAGTTGCTACATTAAAACAGGAAGTCATTGTAGCATCACAACCTAGGGTTTAACATAGTTGACAATATAGCAGTTAGCTTCCAGTTCTTTGTAAATTTACTATATACTTTTTTTTAATGTCTGCACACATGGAGCAATATGTTTGTTTCAGATTCATTAGTATTCACACAGTTTAGACTGAGGGGAAATATCTGCTTTTGCTAATGTAGGTAGTTTAGAGATGTAGCAGTAGGCTACTGTGTTATTAGCTTAACATTTTGTTATTTTAGGTGCTTTGTGATATTATGTGAAATGTAATTTTAAGTCTTTGCACTTGCACAGTATTTTATCAAATTCTAGGTCAGATGTGAGATTCAATATCGTCACCTTCCTAAAATAATGGCCTAAGTCATTTTTTGACAAAAATGTTTTTTTTGCCTAAATCACCCCCTCATGATGCTGGCCACCTCTGGTAAAATCGCCTGAATCCTCAGTTGAGGGGAACATGCAATTCTACCCCTGTTGTATAATGGCCTATGTCAAAAGTGTGACTTAGGCC
>NW_019450462.1:0-861 GCF_002814215.2 Seriola lalandi dorsalis | reverse complement strand
AAATAAAATAATTAAACAAGACTAGGTCAAAACCTAGTATATGGCTGGACCACGTCATTTGCTTTTTGCATTCTGCCTAGTGTCAGCCGGCTTCCGCCCTTTGTGTTTACTTCTCTCCTACTCTCTGTGCTCACATATACAGTATTTTAATACAGCTGAATTCCCAATAAAGCTATTCTGATTCATATGTTTTGCTGTTGTCAAACAATGGAACAAGTATGTAATTGTGACTGACAGGGCATTACAACAACACTCTTCAAGAGAAAGTAGGTATGGTTTGTCAAAAAAGGGATCTGAAAAGTCGGTTAACGTAGCAACAGAGGTGCTAAATTGGCAACACTGCTTGTTCACGCCAAATCAATTTAAAAATGCAACCAATAAAGAATTCTATTTAAGGCTTGGGTTTATCAGACAAAAAGAGATCAACATCTACCTATAGTATGTTAACATCAGCTAACATTAGCCATCATAAGCTAGTGGTAATATCAGACCAAGTGACCCCTTGAATGTACTGAACTGAGAAAAGGTTTGCTTCAGTCATGAATGAATTTTTTAGTTTTTAATAGTCTAGCTTTAACAGGTAAAATGAACTTGGGCCTCTGAGCTACTCTAAAGTCCCATTGTTAGTGTTATATATAATAATAATAATAATAATATAATATGTTGTCTGCTGTGACCTCTGACTCTTTTTTATTGCTCATGAACAACCAAACTAGTTTTCCCTAAAGCGAAAAAAAGCAGCAGTGAGCAGGGAGCAGCGATGGAGGGACTGGGGAAATATTTTGGTGCCAGTTTGAACGCCCGTGTCTACAAGATGAAAGCAGTAACAAAGCTTTTCTGCAAGTGCCAGAGCCGTGGGGA
>NW_019450461.1:0-888 GCF_002814215.2 Seriola lalandi dorsalis | reverse complement strand
AGAGAGAGAGAGAGAGAGAGAGTAGGTATGGTTCCCGCACTGCTCCAGCTGTAGTGGACAAAGACATTTAAAGAAAAGGAAAGAACCGGAATAAAGAGTGGAATCAGTCCGAGGCGCGTCACCGGGGAAGATGGTCCTGATGAGAGAGATGCTGCCGGTGTCCCTCTGCCTGCTGCTGCTGCCGTCCGTCACCTCGGGCTGCGGACCGGGCAGGGGATACGGGAAGCGGAGGCACCCCAAGCTGACACCGCTGGCCCTGAAACAGTTCATCCCCAACGTGGCGGAGAAAACCCTGGGAGCCAGCGGCAAGTACGAGGGCAAGATCAGCCGCAGCTCGGAGCGGTTCAAGGACCTGACTCCCAACTACAACCCCGACATCATCTTCAAGGACGAGGAGAACACCAACGCGGACCGGCTGATGACACAGGTCAGTTTCTGGACTTTGTCTCGGTGCAGTGATGTGGAGCAGATGATGCAGGTGTTCTTTACATCTTCAGCTCCACGAGTCACTGAAAGGATTAGTTAGGCTAGTTAATTAGTTAGTTAGTTACATGCTGGTTCATTAGAGTCCAGAGCAGTTAGACAGTGGATCTATCTATCTGACTGTGTATAGATAGATAGATAGATTTTATCCTTGCTGCAGTTTGTGCTAGATAATTATTATTATTATTATTATTATTATTATTGATGTTTTTGTTGTTGTTGTAATTATTATTATTATTGTTATCACTTGCAAAAGTTACAGTTGGGAGTCAAACAAAACAGTAAACTGACTAAAACCAAACCAATGAGCTAAAACAGAGTCAAATCAAAAATCAGCATGGGTCCCTAATGATATGTAATAATAATAATGATAATAACAATAACAACAATAATAATAATAATAAT
>NW_019450460.1:0-873 GCF_002814215.2 Seriola lalandi dorsalis | reverse complement strand
TAGAGGGGTCTCCATCCCCCATTTCAACCCACCCACCGCTGCCTGTCTCAGCTGCTCTGCCCTTTTTGTTCACGAGCATTTGAAAATGTCGCAGCTATACTCACCCGGCCACGTGAAAGAAAAAGAAATTCACAGCAATAACGTGTTAATACATTATTCATCTACATAGTGCCACAACTTCATAACTTTGTTTCGCGCTTTCTTTATTCCGGAATGATTTTTAATCGCCTGGTCTGCTTAAAACCCAGCGCTGGTGCTTGGTGGAAGAAGCACAAAGCTACATCCAATTCAACCGCTGAGAAGGAGAAAATAAAGAATCCTGTCTGTATAATGTCATCCTTGAAATGTAGCTTTACATTTGCATATTAGGAGAAAGGGAAGGAGTGAGATAGAGAACAATAGGTGAGCTGCAGCTCTAAGGAATCTTTTTTCTTCTTCTTACTCACTCACTTTTCTTTCTTTCTTTCTTTCTTTCTTTCTTTCTTTCTTTCTTTCTTTTTTTTTTATCCTGAACGTGTTTCAACTTAAAAAATAATACATTAAAATTTAAAAAAAATTGCTCTGATGTAACTGACCTGTATTTCTAGAGAGTGATCAGTTGAACTTCTTCTTCTCCAGGCTCCGGCTGGATGTGATAATGGAGGTAAACCTTAGGAGTGACAGCTGCAGATTCCGCCCCTGCTCTCCGAGGTGCAGTCTGGGACTGTGTTGTAACTGAGGAGTGCCCCTTGCAGTTTTCTAGACATCTGTCGCTATCACAGTCCAGCCTACCTCACTACTGCTCCGTCTGCAATCTATACCCTCCCAATCTTTAACCCCTCCTCTCCCGTACACACCCACCCCAGTGCACATTTCTCTGGGGGGCTATGGGTG
>NW_019450459.1:0-860 GCF_002814215.2 Seriola lalandi dorsalis | reverse complement strand
CACACACACACACACACACACACACACACACACACACACTAGCATACTCAAATTCCTGGATCCCCTGTCAATGTTTTCTTAAATTTGCCCACCCTGTACTCACACCATGTTCATTTCACCCACATTACAAATGACATATATACCGTCATGCCTCCATTCGTGCAGATAGTTGTGGTTTTTATTTGACCTGGTTTTGATATCAGTGTCTGAGATTTCTGGCTTAATCCAATACAATTAGAGTGAATGGAATTTTACTTGTTCCCACAGAATTAAAATACAGCACAGATTTGTAATACCTTTAAATATAGTCAACCATTTTTTAAGGGTTGTTTCTTCAGGAGAAAGCAGTTCAAATGATGAGAGGTCTGTGGATTATCCAGCATGAATGGGACATTGTTTCCAGAAAACAATGAGATGACACTGCTCAATTTTTTTATTGGGTTCTTTTTTTAATGCTCTAAGAGTTAAATGTACAATTACATTCAGCTCCATTCATTGTAGTGAGATGGAGGCAGAAATATTCAAGAAAGACTTCTCAAAGCAAAAGTATCTGTATGGTGAGTTACTATTAAAGGAGTTATTTGTAAGTTTTGATATAGCTACATAGCTACAATAGCATTAACAGCTGTTTACTTACCAGTTTACTTATGAAGGAGCTTTTGCTGTTTAGAGAAAAAAAACTCTCACCCCCACAGGGTGAGTGCAGTGTTCAAAATACTCAAAAGACCAGTGAATGTCCACACCAAAGAATTTAGTTCAAATTGTTTAGTGAATCTTTTCAGCAAGCAATGAACAATTACAGAATTCTGGATCAGATGTGCCTTTTCCTAACCAATAACAAGTGTTGGTCAGTCCACAGT
>NW_019450458.1:0-824 GCF_002814215.2 Seriola lalandi dorsalis | reverse complement strand
GCCCGAGAAGATGCTGGGATAGGCTCCAGCCCCCCCGCGACCCTACTAGAGGATAAGCGGTAGAAAATGAATGGAGCCAGTTTGGTCAAGATGTATAATACACATATACATTCTTTTCGTCTGTTGGTCAGCATTTATCCAAGGATTTTTGTTTCAATGGGCAACAAGGAAATGGGGCAACATGATGAAACCACCTCAAGGTCACGGCCTGCTTTCAGAATCAGTGAGATCTTATCTTTATACAGAAAAGGTGGCAAAATAGAGGTCTGCTCAAAATGGTTCAACATACACAAGTAGAGGTGACAATTTAGAATTAAATGTTTTAAAGGATTCTATACTATAGCCATCTGGACCAGCTGCTTTATTAGTGGGGAAGGAGGAGATGATATTTATTTATTTCATCCAAAGTAACATCAGCATGTAGTGCATTCACTGAATCCACTGACAGCTTGGGTGAATTAAGATTTCTGAAAAATGTTTCCATCGCGTCAAGATCTGGTTTGCCATGCGATTGATTTGCGTAAAAATCTGCAAAACATTTGCTGATGTTTTCCATAGTCTGTCAGTAAGGCACCATCTTTTGACTTAATACAGTGTATGGCTCTGGGGTCCTGTGATTGTCTAAACTGACAAGCAAGTAACCTGTGGGTCATATCCCTGAGCTTGCAGTATCTTTGTCTGACATACATACAAACATATTTGGATAATAATCTTATTACTTTAATAATCCTCGAGCAAAAAAGGGAACCAATGACATCATCATCCTTGTGAACGCCCACAAGAGGTTAAATACCTGGGTCTCCACACCAGAAAGTAGGACCAGT
>NW_019450457.1:0-835 GCF_002814215.2 Seriola lalandi dorsalis | reverse complement strand
AGTGATGAATAAAAAGCCACTCAGTGTAATAGACACTCATTAATCACCAGTATGCTGATGGCCTCTCTCGCTATGACACTGACCCCACTGATGGCACAAAGGGAACAAGTGCCGGAGAATGACTGGGTGACCATGGTCAAATCGAGGTAATAAACGTCTTTGAACCTCAACTCGTCTGGAGCGACGCCGAGGACAGTGTGACTCCATCGACTATGAAACACTGAATTATGGAATTTGCTTGTGGGAACAGTGAGTGTCATCTCCCACACAGATCTTCACACACTTGTACAAGCTCTGCCATGGCATGTAACAGTTGTGTGAATGTTGTTAAACTCTGCCCACTGTTTTGCACTTCTATTTCTAAGACTGACAGGCTGAAAGCTGTAATGTGGTTTAACTTGTCACGTTTTGCCAACTGTTGCATACGATGTTGCCCTGCTGATGTCACACACGCATGCTTTTTGTGCTGTCATCCATGAGCTTTTTTGTGTGTGTGAAGACAAAACTGTCTCAGTAATTCATTTTTAGTGCAGCGCAGAGGCTTAGGTACAAGAACTATTAGGGAGACATATTGCTACTGTACTTCCATAGGAATTTATTAAGGTCTAGGCTAGGGTTGCACGGTATACCGGTACCAGTGTAGTACCGCGATACTAGAGTTTTGAAAACGGTACTATACCAGCATTTAAAAACAAACGGTACTTTTATGTCATTTTATTGAATGCAAATGAATTGGTAAATTGGAGCCTGTCTCTTTAAGCACTGCGAGGCCAGCGAGTGTGACGTATGACTCGCATGTTTAGACTGAGGAGGAGAGAGAAACGACAAGTCGCGT
>NW_019450456.1:0-1015 GCF_002814215.2 Seriola lalandi dorsalis | reverse complement strand
GGGCTGGAGACTCTACATCCTTCTGTGTGACAGATCCACAGCTGGTCACGCCACGGAAACAATGGACACTCAGCCTGAGCTCATAAATAATCATCTTAAGGCTCACATATGATTATACTGTGTCTTCACTGTCCTCTCCCATTTGGTTTCTGTTTTCCTGCCCTGACAAATATATCAACGCTTCGGATATGACTTTAAGAAATCCACCCAAAACCGCAACAGCCATTCAAATCATTACAGAAATAGAGCGGGGGACTGAAGATGCAGTAGAGAGTTTTCAAGAATGATATAGTTGTGCTTGTAATGATTTGTGCTGGTGAGCAGAGGTGGAAACTACAGTCTGTTTTGCCTCACCATCTCCTTGGGGCATCCCCTCCTTCTGTTGTCCTCCAGCTGCAGTGAGTGCACAAAGTGTTGCAGGTAACAGCGCTGACAGGAGCATGCAAAACTTCGCCTTCAGTTTGCTGCAAGGCTTAAAGAATACGCCTTGTCAACATACCGACGATTCATTGATCCGATCAGATTGAAGTCTGATATACAGTAGCTCGTTGCCTTGTGCCATACAAACACATAAATGAGTCACACAGCTGCACTGCGTTGACGTGTTCCTGTGTTAACATGAACAGAGACACTGTTGTTAATTATGAGATAATCCCACATACACCGTCCTGCATGTGTATGAATCTGCCACCGAAAATAGTCTGTAACCGATGCACTATTTCCTTCTGCTTTCTAGAAACTACAGCAGCCGGCTGTTTTAGGAAATCACAGAGCCCTACTTTAAAAAAATTGAACTATGCATTTGTAATTTGATTTTAAAGATTTACAATGACAGCGAGAGCCTGATGGACTTTGGGCGGACAGAGAAAGCAGAAAGTATTGTGAGATGGAATGAAATAACACCAGGCTTTTACTTTAATGGACATGAAACCATGTTAGCCTGTCAGAGCAGGCTAATGTATTTGTTCCACGTGTGCTGTTGTGTATTCATCTTCTGACAGAATAAATGAGCGTA
>NW_019450455.1:0-990 GCF_002814215.2 Seriola lalandi dorsalis | reverse complement strand
GGCAAATCAAGAAAAGATAAATTTAAGGGAAAATAAAAAGTTGTTGTGCATTTGTGCATCAACATTCAAAAAACAAGGTTGTAAAAGAGTGTACAAAGCCAACAAGCCACACAGCCAAAGTTAATTAAACCAACATACAGCAGCTGTGTCCCCCTGAGTTATACTCTGCTCATTAACTTATTTTTCACTTTATTTTAAAAGGAGTTTTTATTGCAGCTTCTCAGAAAGAAAAAAAAAAAAGACTGTTTAAATGCAGGTAAATAATATTTCCACCAGAATGAAACTCACTGCGGTAACGTTTTTTTCTTTTGTTATGATTAATAGTTTATTGTTTTTACAATAAACAAAAACTTATGCAAATATTTCAATCACAAACGACACGGAACATTAAAATAGAGGAAGGAAACGCTAATGAATACACCACACAAACATAAAGAGAAGATGACACGCTGAGATGAGGACGAGGAGAAAAGAAAACCAAACGTACTTTATGTGATAGTTCACTGCGAGTCAGGAAGGTCCCGCCCCCTCCTCCTCACGCAGCCAGGTGAGGCAGGTGCAGTTTTTGTGTTTGTATAGTTCTGTAGTTTATTACTGACTTCTCCTTTCACTTGCATCACTGTAGCTGACACCAGATATAATGACTGAATAAGTAAACACACACACACACACACACACACACGGCGCAGTAGCAGACTCTCAAGGTCGAACAGCTCAGGTCGACCTTGTCATAATTTAACAGTCCACCGCTCAGAGTCAAGGTTTCCAAGACCCAGAGGATCCGACTGGAGTAAACACGATTACATTTCATGGCTGAAGCGGGAGCTGCAGCTCCTGGTCGATTTGATTGACCAGTTGATCGGCAGAAAAGGAATTTGAAAGACCTTTTGATTTTATTCTTTATTGATTGAAAGACATGTTTCAAGCTCCTCAGATGTTTGTATTTACACATGATGCCTTTAAACAAACAACAAACAGATGAAACCAGAT
>NW_019450454.1:0-925 GCF_002814215.2 Seriola lalandi dorsalis | reverse complement strand
ATTTTTATTATCATTAATTATTATTATTTTATTTATGAATGAATTGATTTTCAATTTTATAAACAAGTATCACAGATACAAAGGGAACTACCATTCCAGGTGTATAAAAGGCCCTATGTGCCAATGTAGGTAGTTCAATTACAGTTCTTTGATGTTGTTTACAGTAAGTGTTGTTGGGGAATGTGTTGTTAATTATAAGCTTCATATGTGACAATACACCAGTTTGGCTGTCTGGCACCTCAGTGGCTGAGACTCATTCAGGAAGTGACGAGTGTAATATGGTCGGTGATTCTTCCCCACAAGAGTTGCAAGAGAAAGTCGACTTTGCCTTATTGTTGGGATTTTTGTGCATGCATGACAAGAAGTAAGTGTTGACTATAATATTTCCATTCACGTAGGTATACAGTTTATTCTGTTAGTGGTTGAAATTGCTCATGCGAAGTCTGAACTATTGTAAGCTGGTTAATGTCAATTGGCTCAGCGGGGGTAGTTTAGCTGAATGCTCATTGAAATGTAAGGTATCAGGCAATTTAAATGTTTTCCTTATTTCATGCCAATTTTTTTTTAAAAATGGGCAACCAAAAAGTTGTTAGCTGTTATGGTTGTTCAAGATTTGGTTGGTGAAAAGAGGAGAGCGGGGAGATAGCTAATGAGGAGGTCCCGTTCCTGACCAACTATTATTTAATACAGATTCTTTGTCAGAGTTATAATTAAGGTTCAGTATTGATTACTGCAACTTTAAAGATACTGGTGTGTCTGATGTAATATACTTATATACTACTACTATTCAAAAGCATGGGCCAGATGGTGGCTAATGATTTGTGTGACCCCTGATATTTAACCTAGTTTCACTGTCTACTAAACGGAGCTCTTGAATTTGCTCCTCTGATAAAGATTTTGAGATCAAATCAGTGGATTTTAAAAT
>NW_019450453.1:0-920 GCF_002814215.2 Seriola lalandi dorsalis | reverse complement strand
AAGGATCTACAGTATATATGATGGAGCACAGGCTCTCCGTCTTCACTTCAGATCCAGATCTGATCTCGCTTTTGTTCTTGTAAAAGAATAAATTCTATTGCATCGAGCTCTGATCGTCTCAAGGGACTTTTGATTCTTTTTTGACTCCAGTAAAAGTGCAGTTTTGTAGAAAGTTAAGTGTTGGTGAAGATGTTTAGACTTAGACTCTGGCCCAGACCTGGACCTTTTTTCCTCCAACAATTGGACATGATGTGGAAAACAGTGACTGTAGCGTGGTCAATTAAGATGACATGTTAACCAGCAGTCACTTCAAGCTGCTGCTAAAATCCTGATTTTATAACCACGTCGTCTGACAACGTCACAGCGACAGACTTTCTTGAATGTGATGGCTGGTGTAGCGGAAGGCTACGTCCACACCGATACGTTTCAGTTTTAAAACTCCTCTTGTCTGCTACATTTCCTCCTGCTGTCCACATTACTCCAGAGGTTTCAAGCATCTAAACTGGAGACTTGTGGAAACGCTGATGTAGACATCCATGGTCGCTAGGTGATTTGGGTCTTATCAGCCTCGACTACCAGTGATGAATACAACATGAATAACGAATTACAAGTGATCAGACAATCTGCTTCCTGTTTACACCAGCTGGCACATGCCCAGTGGACGTGACTGGCCTAAGGTTTTCATTTGCTGCAGCAGGAAAAGGTGGAGGTGACTCACCCTGAGTCAGAGTGATGGTATCCGGCCTGACTCCATATTTGACTGCAGCTCTCTGACGCGCCTCGTCCTCGCTCCGTCCACAGACCCACTGCTCCTGTAACAAACACAAACAGGCACACACACATGTTGTCATAGGTAACTTTTGCAGACATTACATAGACTTATATTCATTTCCTGGAAGACTTCCTCCAACCCTGATCCT
>NW_019450452.1:0-1163 GCF_002814215.2 Seriola lalandi dorsalis | reverse complement strand
TTTTTTTTTTTTTTACTTAATATGAACATTTACTTCATATATGGAAATGTCATATATGTACATTTTCATATGGGATACCTGGTCTGATAGACTGCATTGCTTCTCTTTGTTTGACAACGTTTTGTTTTTAGTTTTTAGTTAGTAATTTCAACTTTGAAAGAAAGTAAATGAGTGAGCCTATAGTGAGCATGTATTTAAATGCTTAAACATGGACCTAAATGTAGGTCACATACAAAACAAATAAACTCAACAAACCTACTTATAATTATCTGAGAAAACTCATAACCTTATTATCAGGATGTTAACCAACCAAAACTATTTGACTGCTACGTTTGACCTACTCTTAGTAACCATCATGTCACTGTTCCTGCACCAGCTGCTGAACTCATCAGCATGGTGACAGCTCTCTATTTGAAATGTGTTGACCCAGTGGAGTGGACGTGTTTGATTAGGCCCAGGTTGGTCAAGGTTGTGAGAGAGGGAGAGAGAGAGAGATGGAGAGACCACACTCCCTGTTCTGATTGAATGCCTCCAGATGGATTTTACAACTGAAAAAAATTTTTATTTGGGCTTCAAACTGTTGAAAGTCAGAATGCTACCACTATTGCTAATACTACTACTAATAATAATAGTAATATGATAATAAAATGTCATCGTTACAATTATTATAACACAGGATTTAAAGTGGATGAAATGTCACAGTGGGACAGAGACAGTTCAGTTACAGTACAATAAATAATCAGCTGATCAGGAAGCTTCACTTCCATCAGAGGTGGATAACAGTCATACGTTACATTAGACTATGTTTGGGACATTTCTCCCTCTGTCTCCATGTGAAGGCTTAGAGTTCACGTGTGTGACCAAGCTCAAATTATTCATCAACAGCACAGAAATGATGGTGGCCATGGTTCTGTGTCTTTAGTGCTTTATATTCAGGCAGTAACTTGCCACACGCAGCCTGTGCGGTAGGGTCAAGGTTAACATGACAGCACTGTGAAATGCTGGATATGGTGGAGTAGAGCTGTGTGACACAGTTGTCAATGAAAACAGCAGCTTCCTCTAGCTCCCTCGGTCGGGCTTCGTGAAGTTAGCGATGCCTGCAGGCTAGTGACCAGTGTTGTTAGCTCACTTCTCACAGCATCCATGTCCAGTTTAATATCAGC
>NW_019450451.1:0-826 GCF_002814215.2 Seriola lalandi dorsalis | reverse complement strand
GGCCGAGACATGGCAACAGCCCAGCGACTTCTCCCGGCTGGTTGCGAGCTGTTTTGGTCCCACTCCAACCATCTTTGCTACTGTCTACTGTCACTTTTGTATTGTTTTTATTTTTATATTTCATTTTTATTGTTGTTAATGTTTTTAATCTCAATTTGTGTAACTGTGTACGGTGTCCTTGAGTGCCAAGAAAGGCGCCTTTAAATAAAATGTATTATTATTATTATTATTATTATCTTCATTGTTTCTGAATCTGCAGCTCATTTGTCCTAATGGAGAAGTTTTGGGCCGTGGCAATGTGTTTGCCTGTCGGCCACAATATAAGTGTCTGAAGAGTTAACTGTATGGAAAACTGAGAGTGTGTGAGAACAATGAAGAGAGTCCTGCTCCTTACACACCAGAAAACTGTCTCAGTTCTTAGTAGGTAGAAAACAGAAAACCTTTCTTGTCTTTAGACTTCAGTGAGAATACTCTTCCATCTCAAACCCCCTCACCTTTCAGCATAACTTTTACACATAAACTATAATGTAATTTTCCACTGGACAGAGAAACATCTGTGTGTAGAGGCATTATAGATGACAGCAGTTTTAATCAGTAAGATGTTTCAGTTTATGCAATGGCAAAATGTAAAATGATTCGTATTGACATTGACATAATTTGCACAAGTTTCAGTAAACACAGATGATTGTTAAAGTGTGTTCAACATATCATGTAACGTTAAGTTTCAGTTGAGGCATGTGGGATGTAGCTGCTGTCTCTGTTCCTCTCTCTGTTTGCTCTGCTACACTCAGCTGTTGGTTTTTCCCCGACCTGGCGCAGATGTTGA
>NW_019450450.1:0-839 GCF_002814215.2 Seriola lalandi dorsalis | reverse complement strand
CACTGCACTACACTATACTACACTACACTGCACTATACTGTACTGCACTATACTGCACTACACTGCACTACACTGCACTGCACTACACTACATATCACTGTACTGCACTGCACTGTACTGCACTACACTATACTACACTACACTACATATCACTGTACTGCACTGCACTACACTGCACTGCACCACACTACACTACATTATACTACACTACACTACATATCACTGTACTGCACTGCACTACACTGCACTGCATTGCACTACACTGCACTGCACTGCACCACACTACACTACAATATACTACACTACACTATACTTATCTGAACTTAAATGATCTAGGCGTATATGTGTAAAGTTTTAGTTCCCTTTTGTTGGGGACCAGGACTGAGTGTAATAGTTTCCCTTCCTCATCCTCAGCTGGAGCAGACTCCAGGCCTGGACTCCCCCATATTCCTGCCCAGAGACCCACCTTTGGCATGGCTGTTGGCCAAGATGTGGGTGCGTCACTCTGAGTTTCAGGTGTTCCAGCTGCTGTCTCACCTGCTCAGGACTCACCTGGTGATAGAGGTGTTTTGTGTGGCCACTCTTAGGCAGCTGCCTGCGGTACATCCTATATATAAGGTGAACAACCACACCGTCGCTACTAACTAATTATTTCCAGTCTCTTCCACGTGATTTTTTAGCTGTTAAGTTACTGTCAGTGAGACTCAACAGCTGCACAGATGTTTCACATTAAAAAGCCTTCCAGAGAATCAAAGAACATACCCCTCCCTTTACTGGCAGCTTTTAATTTGAAACATCTGCATTGACAGTAGCTTTCTGATTTAAAAAAAAAAAAAAAA
>NW_019450449.1:0-904 GCF_002814215.2 Seriola lalandi dorsalis | reverse complement strand
CTGGTGATTGACGGATGATCGAAAATATCCTCCTGTAAATAAAAACAAAAACCTCTGGGGTTGTCTGTGAAAGCAGGTTTTTACAACCCTTAGTTCTATTGTTAGATGACCTCTAGTGGCCGTAGTAAGTATGACGAGAGCAGAGCAGGACGTTATTTTGTGAGAACCATCCCATCCTTCGTGGTGGGTGTAGTTATAGAGTTGTCTGGTTCTGTTTCAAGCTCTCCTGTGGGACTTGAAATGTTCTTGACTTTGAAAAACATATGAAACAAGTTGATTTGCACGGATCAAACAAACAATAATGGACTGAGAGATTCTTGAAGCACACCAGGGCCCAGTTTTACAAAGTTATTTTAGACTGGTCTGTAGTTTTAGGCCGGTCTTCATTTTGCTCATAGATCAATCTGATGCAAGTGAGACTCACTAATGTTGAGACAAACACAATAGACACCTTACCCTGAGGCTAACTCTGGCCTTTGACCAATATTACCATGGTAACAATCAATGACACCTGCGCTGACCAGTAGCACCAAACAACAGAGACAGGAAAATGTGGCTCATAATTTGTGGTTTGCCAACATAGTTATGGAGAGAGCAAAGAGAAGGGAAAGAGTTTTACAGACAGATTCACTCTTCAAGTTAAAGTTTTTTATTTAAAAAAATAATAATAATTTACCTGCTTTGTGCAACAGATGAATTTAGACTGGAGTCTGCATTTTTGTTCTGTCTCAGTCACAGTCAAAGTCTGTCTTTGTGAAACCTGCCCCAGGACTGAGTTGCAAAACCTGTTTATTGCTGTCATTTGGGTGAACTGAACCTTTAACTTTTTGCGACACAAGTTAACTTTTTTATTCCAGTGCTGTTCCTACAGATTGGTTCAGAGGCTGAAATTACAGTTAAGTAG
>NW_019450448.1:0-1164 GCF_002814215.2 Seriola lalandi dorsalis | reverse complement strand
TTATTATTATTAATATTATTATTGTGTTGGTATATTTTTAGCTTGGAAGTAAGAATATTTTTTAGCATTATTAAAATGTGACTATTGTAAATATTGGCCCGATTAATGTATTTATATTTATATATTCCAACCAAACTATTATGATATTATTAAGTCCTTATATTATGACTGATTTGAACGTGTGTAGACATAAAAAAAGCACGTTTGAATTTTAAAATTGAACGTATAATTTACATGATATTTTGTTATAACCGGGTGTGGGCCTGAACGATGAAATCACGCTTTAGATTTTAAGAGAAACAAATATCTCACACGGTTTTTTTCCTTCTTTATCCAGGCGGTTTGGCACTAAGTGCGCGGGCTGTCTGCAGGGAATCTCGCCAAACGACTTGGTGCGCAAGGCGCGCAGCAAGGTGTTTCACCTGAACTGCTTCACCTGCATGGTGTGTAACAAGCAGCTGTCCACGGGAGAGGAGCTCTACGTGATAGACGAGAACAAGTTTGTGTGCAAAGAAGATTATTTGAGCTCCGGGGCCATTAAGGAAGTCAACTTGAACTCAGGTAAGCAACGTCATGATGATCATAATAATAAGCCATAGTGTGTGTGTGTGTGTGTGTGTGTGTGTGTGTCTATGTGTGTGTCTATGTGTGTGTCTATGTGTGTGTGTGTGTGTGTGTGTGTGTCCTATTCGATTTCATAAAGCAAAGAAATCTCTGTGTGTTTGATATGAAAACACTCCACATAAAACCGGCCTGCAGGAACAAAGGGGGGCAGGAGTCTGGAGGCTCTGTCGCGCGCCGGATGGTTCAGTCTGTGTTGGACATTTAGCAGCAGCTCGTGCAGATCGTGTCACTGCGGCCCGGCTTCAATATTTACCTCCACAGGACAATGGCTTTCTGTTATTGTACGTCAGGGTCCACTGGGGATGAGCACGTTAGTCTGCTCCTTCCTCCGCTGTCTATTCATCCTGGTAGGAAAGCTCATCATCAGGACCGCGACCCCACTCCACACCCCTGGGTGCTGAGGGTGTCACGCTCCCTTGTTTCAGGCTGCAGCACAAATATGTGAATTTATATGTGATGTTGTGTCATTTTTTTTTTTTTTAAAGGAATAATCAGGGTTAGTTTCTGCTTATTTTAGCTTTAGTTTCCTTGAACTTTCAA
>NW_019450447.1:0-760 GCF_002814215.2 Seriola lalandi dorsalis | reverse complement strand
TGTGACCAGGAAACGATCAGTATCAGTGTAAGAGGAAGTTACTGTGCAGAAGATGGATCATATTTAATACGAGGAAATATTAAGCTGCAGCTCATTAGCTTAGCTTAGCATAGTTTCCCCCCATTTCCAGTCTTAATGCTAAGCTAAGCTAACTGGCTGCAGGCTCAGAGTACATGTAAACCTCTTCCTCGTCTCTGAACCTTTTAAAGTTTTGACTCCAGACACTAAAACAAGTGAATCGTGGGATCAGAGAAAAGAGATTACACATCAACACTGACAGCAGGAGACCTGAGAGCAGCAAACCTGCTCACCTGAGCTCAGGTGAGGTGAGCCTACCTTGGCATCTTTGGCGTAGTAGAGAGTTCGGCCTCTCAGCTTGAAGTAGCGCTTCTTCCACCTCTGGAAGGAGCTGGTCTGTTTCAGCAGCAGTCCCTCCTTTATACTCGTCTGCAAGGAAGCAATAAACATGATGAATCACAGATTTGTCAGGTGTCATATCAGAGAAAGGGTCCATCAGAAAATTACAGTTACAGAGTCACACAAAACACCTTAAGTTAATATTTCCCTTAAAGTCTGAGTTAAGATTTCCTTAAGAGAAAACACAATGACCGTGATGAATAATAGTTTTATGAGGCGTCTTATCAGAGAACAGTTCCATCAGAAATTTACACAATGCTTCAATCAAACA
The DNA here is from genome assembly GCF_002814215.2 of Seriola lalandi dorsalis. Classification (NCBI taxonomy): domain Eukaryota; kingdom Metazoa; phylum Chordata; class Actinopteri; order Carangiformes; family Carangidae; genus Seriola; species Seriola lalandi. The sequence goes on along the minus strand of NW_019450447.1, from coordinate 72 downwards.
CACACACACACACACACACACACACACACACACACACACACATCTGGCACCATCTTGTATTTATCTACAGGA
>NW_019450446.1:0-767 GCF_002814215.2 Seriola lalandi dorsalis | reverse complement strand
GTGGGGGGGGGGGGGGGGGGGGTGTTGTATAACAGTGAGGACACGGCGTCCAATGAGCGTGCTCAAACATGTACCTGTACGAGGGGAGAGAGAGGTAAGGTGTGAGACGAGACAGGAAGAAAGAAGATGAGGGGAAACACATAATATGGCGAGAGGGGAGGCGGGAGGAGAGGGGGAGGAGAGGAGGGAGGGACTAACCACAGTGTCGGAGGAGACAGGTAATTGAGAGAGTCAGAGACAGGTGAGAAAAAACAGGAAGTGAAGGAAGTGAGAGACGGGTGAGACAAAGAGGAGGAAGGATGAGAAGACGAAGAGGAGGAGGACGGGTCAGAGACTGTAAATCTCCACCATGAGCTTTTCTCAGAACAGAAAAAGAAGTGAAGCCAGTGGAATGTGATTTATGTTCCCACACATCTGAAAGTTTCCTCCTGCGAGACGAAGCCGAGCAACAAAATCCTCTGAAAGAAAGTTTGAACCTTCACGCCACTTTTTCTTTTACACAGGTCTCAGTCTTATTGACCTTTTTCTCATTTAAACGCGACTTGAGCTGATCAAAGTGCAATAACCAGAGGGTTGGTGGTTCCATTCCCGGCTCCCCCAGTCAGTCTGTTGACGTGTCCTTGAGCAAAATATTGAACCTCAAATTTGCCTCCAATCTACTGCATCGTTGGGGTGTGTGTGTGTGTGTGTGTGTGTGTGTGTGTGTGTGTGTGTGTGTGTGTGTGTGTGTGTGTAACTGCCGTCCATTTACCGTTCACTCCCTCTCT
>NW_019450445.1:0-1001 GCF_002814215.2 Seriola lalandi dorsalis | reverse complement strand
GTTAGCTATCAATCAAAGAATAGAGAATCAAAAAAGAGAAATCAAGGAGAAGAAAGACGTCACACTTCCGGTTACAACTTTCAAAATAAAACCAACACTAGTGAATGAACGGCTTTTTTTTGGAGCATGTAAGTGGAAAAATAACGACTTCAATAAAACCTACACAAGGCACACATTTGTTATAGCCCAAATTTTCTACCACTAACGTGCAACATCCTCCATCTTCCCTCTTGTTGCCCCTGGGCTTGTAGAGGAATTCTGTCAAAATCCATTTTACATTTTATGACTGTAATTATTTTTAGTTTATTGTGCTCATTTATTGTAAAGTTGTGTTTTATCAAATTTTATCAAGTTGTGCTTCTCTTTCTCTTTTAACAGAAACCTCAGGCAGAGGTGTAATTTTCTTTTTAATTATCAATACCTAATTACTTTCTTTAATAACTGATTGACTGTTAAGGGTAAAAAATGTAAAGAGAAAAATTGTGAAAAATGTTAATATGTTCAAATTGCTTTTTTGACCAACAGTCAACGGTCAGCTTCACATCGTATGTTACTCAGCATGACTTTGCACATACTTTAGAAATAAGGCACTGCAGCATTATTCCTGAATAATATACTCAAGTATATTATTGTGTTACATCCACTACTAGATAATGCATTTATAAGTATTATACAAATTGAAGTGAATCATTTTTACATTACTAGCACCAATCCTAGCACCAAAATTTAAATGTTTATGGATAAAATTGGCAGTTAATCATTCACTAAATATTATATGTAGCCTACATGTAATCACTCATGTAATCATTTTGACTGTTTGTAGGAATGCTGAAGCAGCTAAAGTCACAACACTCTGTCATGATTAATTTCTAAGCCAATCAATAGCCTATAAGCAGAATAGAAATGGACGAATGAGTGAACGAGTCATTCAAGGAGAGAGAGAGAGAGAGAGAGAGAGAGAGAGAGAGAGAGAGAGAGAGAGAGAGAGAGAGAGAGAGAGA
>NW_019450444.1:0-1021 GCF_002814215.2 Seriola lalandi dorsalis | reverse complement strand
TGATTGTGGTGCATCTACCTCGGAACTGTTCCATGTTGTCAACTCTGGGTACGGTGATTTCTTCCTCTTCCTCCTCCTCAGGAGTCCTCTCTACCGTCAGCTGGTACAGCTTCATGGAGATTATGTCATGGTTATCTGGAGCAACATGCACAAGTGAGTTATTAACACTTGACAAAAGAATTCATACAAACCACTTCTGCCATTTGAATGTTTCTGTGGAGTTTGGGAGAGAGGCTTATTTCCCATCGTCAACTTAGTGGAACTGCTTTGGCTTGTAGTGCTTGTAACCCAATTTCCCTTAAGATCTAATTAAAGTTTCATTCGATTTAACTTAATTAAACAGAGGTTTCCAGTGGTTAAGCAGCCTTCAGATGATTCTTTATACCTGATAAGTCTCCAGTGGCAGAGGAGGCACCAAAGAAGTAGCCTGGAGGTAGCCGCACTCCTGTGACGTCAGCACAGTGTTTCCATTCCTGCTTACCATCCACATCCACCACGAGCTAGAAGGCAGAGGTCAGCATGAGTCACAGATGAAGGATAAAAAAAACATGCTAGGGTTTATCTTTATAAACTGTTTTTCATCTTTTATATTTCACAGGTTTTTAAACCAAGCAAACTAAACCGAACCATCATCATCAGGAGGAATGGGAATTGATAATATTTTATTGAGACGAATGCCATTATTGATTCTACTTATCTGTGTAATTCTTTATCGATTCCTTAATGATTCCTCATCAATTTCCTGTGTGAAGCAAAAAGGAGGCCTACATAGGTTTTTGCCACACAGTCACACCTGACATCCCAGTTCTCCCTCTACAGTGCTCCCTCCTTTAAAAGAGTTTGCTTGTTGTTTGTATCAGTTTAAGAATAAGTAGACCTATACAGAACAGAATGAGGTATAAACAAACAATATTTATTCTATTTATTGGCTACGACTGGCAGTGATGTAAACACCCAGGTGAACACACAAATTTTTGCCCCTTTTCTGTGCTGTCACCTGTCCAGCACGGTGCTGTTAAAC
>NW_019450443.1:0-896 GCF_002814215.2 Seriola lalandi dorsalis | reverse complement strand
TGTTGCTCCACACGCTCCGTCGTACCGCTGGTAGACGCCGCCGTGTTGTTCAAATAGATTTACACAGACGCAAATCATTCACGTAGTCACATGACTTCAATTACGTCACCGCGTTGTCCCAGTCCGTGCGCTGCGCTTGTATCCGGGTAAACCAAAGACGCTGGATATAAACGGTCCCATTAGAAAGTTCCGGTTTTGTTCTATGAACATTTACCCTGTGTGGTTTTACACGACGCGTCTACACTAAAATTCCACGTCGAATAATTTTTATAATCGACAACGTCGATTACGTCGGATAATCGTCCCAGCCCTAATGTACAGTTACTTTTGTTATCCTGTGAACTGATTCAGGCCATAACAACAGCACCTCGTTACATTAAAACCTCGATCAAGACATAAAAACGGAAGTCAGAGTTTTTCACCACAGACACTGTATATCCAGGTGTTATACACAGTCTCTGGCAGTCATCCAGAATTCATAAAACCATTGTTACATACAGTAAATCATTATTTGTGATTTAAGTATTTGAAATAGCGTTGTTTCTGTTTCTTTCTCTGGCTCAGATAACACTGCCGGCATCCTGACACGTCGAGCCAGCTATAGCCGCCTGCACCAGAGCGTCTACCTGGTTCCCGTGGTGATCACCGACGGCGACTACCCCATGCAGAGCAGCACCGGGACCCTCACCGTGAGGGTGTGCACCTGCGACCGCGACGGCAACATCGAGCTGTGCAACGCCGTGGCTCTGAGCAGCTCTCCCGGCATCAGCACTGGAGCGCTCATTGCCATCCTCCTGTGTGCCATCATACTGCTGAGTGAGTGTGGGAATGTGTGTGTTTGTGTGTGTGTCAGTGTCCACCACTGTGTTCAGCTCAGCCAGTACAAGGTTGACACC
>NW_019450442.1:0-778 GCF_002814215.2 Seriola lalandi dorsalis | reverse complement strand
CCAGAAAAAGGATTCCAGATGAATGCAGCTGTTGCTCTTTCTGTTCAAGAAGTGGATAAGCAGCAGCAGTTTGCTAACATGTTAGCCATATCAATTTATAAGGCCATAATTTGGCCTCTCGAGTGTTGTGGAATTCTGTCCCTGGTGGCTGAAAAAAATTATTAGTGTTGCTTTATCTTTAAATATTATAACTTATTGCTGTGAGCGAGTTGATTCAGTTGTAGAACATTTAATTAAGAGCTCAACATCATGGAGTCAGTCTGGGATTAAATGAAGAGATCTCAAAAATGTATATAAAAACAAAATGATAATTCATTGAGGTTACTGCAATAATAACTGGTCTCCTGCTGTTTAAAATTGCAGTATATATTATTATATTGTCTTTTCAATGTAACCCTCTCCTGAATAACAGCTGTCTTGACTGTTTATAAACCACGACAATATAATCCTTTTTGAACAAACGCAGCAGTAACGTGTCTCAGCCTCTCAGCTTGGTGTGGTACTAGTGGAAACCCCCTGTGCTTTCTCTCGTATCCTGAACTGACACCTCAACACAGCACTGACGACGGGGGCGGGACTTCCGGTTGAGCGCACCCGGAAGATTCGGATGCAAGTTTCGGTGCTCGACCGTGCATCCATATGCTCGTTACTTTAAACGTTTTAATGTGATTTGGGCACCTTTTCTACACTGTAGTATTTGCAACAATGTTGTCTTTAGACTTTCTTGACGATGTTCGTCGCATGAATAAGCGGCAGGTAGGTACCAGAGTATTAGTTT
>NW_019450441.1:0-1685 GCF_002814215.2 Seriola lalandi dorsalis | reverse complement strand
GGAGTTAAATTTTATGTAAAAAACCGAATAGATGCTTTAAAGAGAGAGAAGAAAAGGTAAGCTTTACTGTTTGCTGTTGGGTGGAAGCGGACTAACAGGAAGATTTTTGTTTGGGCAGATGTTTCCCCCTTTTTTATTTTTTATTTTTTAAACATAAAACATTTGACAGACACTTCAGCCAAATTTAGTGAGTTCTTAACTGTGTGTATAAACAGTGTTTCAGTCACTGTTTTTTTTTTTTTTTCATATTTGATTCATGAACATCCGTAAACGTGGAAACGAAATGCTTGAAATGCTTTTATTGTGAAGGAAAGCAGCGCAGACTCTCTGCTGATGTATTCACTGTGGGAGTAGCAGGAGGAGAGTGGGCAGACGGTCCAGAGTTGTAGATGTTTTTGGAAGTAGGTTATGTTTGGCATGTCTGAATTTGTTGCAAGAATGTTTTATGTGAAAAGGTTGTATGAGAGGTTGTATTAGAAGTTTTGAAAGGCAGCCCTATAAATAAACCTTTGTGTTTAAACATTTTTATTGAGAGTGGAGTCCAATGTGCCCACATCACTAATGAATGTACAAGTGTTATTGGTCAATACACCTGAAAATGCAATATAAAATTAATTAAGAAAAGTAAAAATATAATACAGGCACAATTTTCTCTTTCAAATAAAGGTCTTTATTGATTCTAAAATATTAACCTACATTTATCACCTTATACAGGCTTTAAATGTATGTAAATAAATCTTCTTCAGGAAAATTTCTAACAGTGACCCCTGGTGGTAGTTTGTGATGAGACACAAAAGAAGCGTCCCCACCAGTATAGAAAAACCGGACAAAAATTGTTGACAAATATTTTAACTTTACTTGATTTTTAGGATCCATAAACCCTCCAAAAAATTGAAAGATTGCTTGTGACTAATAATTATGCCTTTATATCACTTTTAAAGTCGGGTCCCCACCTTTCACATCCTAGTCAGGCCTATTTTTGAGTCCCCGCGGTGTAGCAAAAACATGTATGTGTGTGTGTGTGTGTGCTTGTTAAAGCCGAGAAACACACCATCTTGGAACAAACGACGGTAGCACATTTGTGTGTGTGTGTGTGTGTGTGTGTTTTCATTAGCCTTTTCCTGCTGTATTGTGAAGCCTGTTGATGAATGGGTTTCAAGTTTCAACCTTTTGTGTTTGTTTGTTCAGTTTAATGATTCACTGCTCCGTCCTCTGTCCTTCACTGAGGTTTATTCAAAGATGGAGGCTGAAAGAAAAGAAATAAAACTCAGGACTCCACACACTCCTGCAGCCAGGGCTGGGCATCATTAAGATTTTAACTCTACTACTTTTATCGATACCACTTATCAATCTTACTTTATCGGTACTTTTTGAATTTTTTAAGAGAGGAAAATCTATTTAAACTGCTAATTTTCTCATACGTACTCGATTAACATAATATATATATATATATACATATATATGTATATGAATATAATATATATGAATTTCTAAGGATTAGGAACAGTGAAAATGCATCATTCAAATGTCTTAATCAGAAACAGAGTTGGTGATAAAATCAAACTTTTATGTCGCAACAATAAACAGGAAATCTATTTTCTTGATTTCCTCAGTACAGAACCGAAAACCTCGGTGCGTATGGATACTCTGGTCTTTAATACCGGGTGTCGGTACACAAGCCCACA
>NW_019450440.1:0-1078 GCF_002814215.2 Seriola lalandi dorsalis | reverse complement strand
TGTAAATCCAGAATCAGTGTAACAGGAGAAAAGATAGACAGCAGGGATTTCAGTGCAAACATGAAAGGTTGTAAATGGGTGAGATAACAGGGCCTCATTAGCTGCAGTTATTATTGGGGTGTGGGGTAGTTACATTACTCGTGAGGCAGACCACTTCCAAAGCAGTAGCAAGATATTTTGGTGCCTCTCTTCAAAACACCAACAATCACAACACCACCATGGCCTATTGTACCAGAGAGGTATCTTTGGTTTTGAATACTAGATGTACTTGTCAATTTGCTTCAGTATTTCGAAGCCACACCATAGACTCTAGAAAAGTATATTTTTACAATATAACCTTTATTTAGCAAAATACCACTAAATGACAGAAAATACCCAATTTCTGCTCTGACTCACTGTGTCATCATGATCTTGGATTTAATCCTTCCAGACAAGTTGCCCAGTAAATATCATCAATTTGAATATGTGAAATGCTTCCAAACAATGTCAGCACAACTGACTGTTTCCTTAACCCTTCGCCCAAACAGTGATTGTTTATTAAGAAATATACTAAGTAGCCCGGTTAGAATGAAGTAAGTCTGCTTTAACATTTTTCCTCACCGCACTAATACATAAAACAATAATAATACAATATAATTGCAATGCACTTCATTTTTCAACCAACTCACAGAACTAACGTTAGCTTAATTAGTTAGCTAGCTACATTTGACAAAACCTAGCTGTGACTGGTGGCTAGAAATACAAGCCTGCTTTTGTTATCATTCTTTTGAGCGGTATATCTGCCACAATCATCATTGTAAACTGTGTTCCATGCAAGAACGTAAGCAAAACAGGAGTAGAAATGGTAAGTAAGGGGGATGGGGCATAGCCAATGGTCAGTTGCTTCATATTGGTTCAGTGCCGCAAAAGCTTTGTTTCACCCATCGCTAGTGTGGAGTGAGTAAATGAAGAAATAACAGGAGGTAAGAGAAAACACTGCAGGTAAGTACTCACATTAACACTGGTAGCACACAGTGTGCGTGACTCCTGCATGGCGATGAGGCAGAAGGCTGTCATGGAGGCATCTGAATCTTTGCCA
>NW_019450439.1:0-857 GCF_002814215.2 Seriola lalandi dorsalis | reverse complement strand
ACTGAGTTTTTCCTGTAACAACATGGTTCTTCTAGGTATGACTTTGTAAACATGTTGCCAGCATGCTTTAGTGAGTGTGTGTGTGGGAGGTGTCTGAATGCTGAGGAAAGGGGTAAGAAGCTTTAGAGCAGCTGAATGAATCGGTCCATTCAGTCATTATGCTCTAAGAGGACGGCTTTTTACTGCTGGGGTTACACCTCAACATGGGAACCGCCTCCACCAAACAAAAACACACACATATATACACACACACTGTGAATACTCTGGCAACACATGAAGTCAGTATTCAACTTAAAATTCTTTTCTGCCACAACATTTGACATTTATTGAGTATGAATATGATGATATTGTTTAGTGGCAGGATGGGATTATTACAGGACTCCATTAATAGTCAAGTGTTGGTCCAAACCTCAGTAAGAGTCAGAGGGAGGGTGGTCCACACTGCAGCTTTCTTGATGTGTATCCCTGTTTGTCTCTTTACCATGCTGCAGTATATTAAGCACATTGACAGTGTTGTTGGGAGGCGGCAGAACCACCTTCATCCTGCCCACTGAAACGTTTACTCCTCCACCATCAAAGCATTGCAGATTGGTGTGAGCAGGTCCCTGTGAGGAGGGACTCACTCGGTGGTTGAGCAAATCAGTTCAATAGTGTCTCATTTGTGAGGGTGAACGTGGATTCCTGCAGGTTTGGCCATGTGCATTCATGGAGTGCAATTTCATTTAACATTCCACAACCATCTCCAAGCAATTTTTTTTCTAATCCTAAACTGTTGAGAAGAGCAAGTCCTGAAATACTGACTTACAGACTGGATCATGAAGCAAGCGTTTACCAGGCAGGGAGTCTGATGAAAGACA
>NW_019450438.1:0-755 GCF_002814215.2 Seriola lalandi dorsalis | reverse complement strand
AATATTTTACAACATGTTATGTTTGCTACAGCCCCACAATCTGTCTGATGTCCCCTAGGTTTCAAGGTGAATGAAAATGATCTAATGTTATTGGTCATTAATCACCACCTATTGATTCTGCCTTCCTTCCACTAAACCCTCAGCATAATAAACATGTGAACAGTTGTACATAGTATTTAGAAATGTGACTGGATGTTAATAGTTTTCTGACTGGTCATCAGCTAGTATATGAATGAGCCACTGATGATGGAGCATGACTAAAACACTGGCACCTCTCAGAGCTGTGAACTCAGCCCACTCCTGTTCACACTGCTACTAAAAATTTTCAGACCCCTTCACTTTTTGAACACTTCTTTGTATTGTAGATAGAATTTTAAATGGATTTCATTTAAAAAAAAATCTTTTTGCAAATTTATTAAATTTAGCCGCTCCTACACCAGTGCACACTGGGTCAGCTGCAGGGTTGTCAGCTAGAGCCACCGTTCACTGATGTTTCACCCCCTGCCCAGTACATCTCCTAGTAAACGCTGTTTACAGGTAACTCAGTTTGGGAGTTGTGAACTGTTTGATATTACAAACCTAATTTGATCTTGTTGTTTAAGACTGAGTGACAAAAGGTCGGGCAACACAAGGATACTAGACTATAGCACAATAGGTGTGGCATAGATAGATAGATAGATAGATAGATAGATAGATAGATAGATAGATAGATAGATAGATAGATAGATAGATAGATAGATAGATAGATAGATAGA
>NW_019450437.1:0-897 GCF_002814215.2 Seriola lalandi dorsalis | reverse complement strand
CAAGTGCTATGATGACAACAAACAACATACACAGATGATTCAGTGTTCAAAGTGCAACCACTGGATTCATTACATATGTGAAGGACTTTCAGGTGAGTAACACTTTATTTGTTAAATGAGTTTTCATTCAAACTAAACACTAGATCTTCTTGACTGACAGGTTTACTGTTCATAAGATTAAGTGACAGTATGTGAAAGAATTTGATAACTGATATGGGAAAATAATACAATTTAAAAAAAATAAATAAATAAAACATCTGTTTGGTTATGTAAAATATTACAACATAGAAGCACACTCATAAATTAAAATTACATCTTAACCACTTCAATAAACAATACTTAAATAGACAAAAATAAACTCTTAATATGTCTAATAAATCATAATTTTGAGACAATTTATACACATAGATATAAATGGATTCACACATAGAAATGTATAGTACATAGTGTTAATGCGGTTCTAATCTTGCTGGATGCACATTGCTCAAAATGATTCATAGCCTTTCAAATGTTAAAACATAATGTGCTGATAACTGGATAATTTATAGTTTTTATGAATTTGCACTGAAGCGTTCATGTTTTCTGTGTCATTGCAGAGGAGCTGTTTGGATTACTGTCAAGCCAACGAGGACAGGTGGTTTTCACCTGTTCACCCTGTGGCCAACGCCGAACTGAACGCAGGAGCCTGAAGGAGGAGTTGCAGAGCAGACTGATAGCCGGGCTGGGGGACGTGCTCACCCACCTCCTCAACGACGACATCACGAAGCACCTCCTTATCTGTAAAGCGGTGAGAGATCTTCGCAGCCCCGTGAAAGACAAATATCCAAAGAGAGAGAAATGAGCACTAAAGAAATTTGCTTTTATTCATAAAAATGTTAAGTTTTGATCTTTTTTTTC
>NW_019450436.1:0-1023 GCF_002814215.2 Seriola lalandi dorsalis | reverse complement strand
GAGAGATAAGCCATCACTAACTGCTAAGCTAAAGTAATTAGCAGATCTGAATAGCATGTAAACAACTGCTGAACTGATGAAATTCACTAAAGCAGTGGGAGCAGAACTAGTGTAAATTTAAATGTACAGCGGGTAGTTAGTCAATGTTATGAAAAATACGACGATGTTAACTGTGTGGGGGGAGTAGCAAACCTGCTAAAAATAAAGTAACTGAAATAAAGTAGACTACACCACTGCTACAGCCCCATATTAAGGTTGAATGGAAGCCAAAATGAATTATTTGTTTAAATGGATGTTCTTTGTCCTGCATTAGCAGAAACTGATTTCTTTGATATATGTTTATTCATTTTTCCTGGGAAGGATCAAGGTTGTTTCTGTTAAAAGGCAGCAGGGATATTGGTGCAGTGTCCAGCAGATTGTCCATGACGAACATGTACTCCTCTCTGAGAGGCTCCAACTGTTGACTCCAACAACTGTAGAGGCAGATATATTGTTGTTCAGTGTAATATTCCTTACGCAGGCACCTGGATAAATCACATGCTGGACCATAGATGTCTTCAAACAAGTACCAAGGGTGGGCACTTCTCTTGGGTGTGCACACCTGACCACCTGGGTGCTCTGTTTGGTGAAATACAAAACAACATCTGGATCAGTCAGAGTGTCCTTGGAAACAGGTGCAGTGACAGATGAAGTTAAAATGAGCTCTTTCATCACAATCACCAAAGTCTGTTTGTAGAAAAAAGTAGCAGCATTTGATAAAAATAATGTCTTACTAACTGATAAAGATGGTGGTGAATTATTCTGCTTTGTGGTTGTGTGGCAGCAGACACAGGAGGAATGGACTCCACTAACAAATTCTGAATACAAATGTCCCGCAGTCACTCAAAGTGAAAAGAGGCTGGTTTCAACAACAGGATAGTGATCCAAATTAGAACTCAAAAATCCACCATGAACCACGAGCTGAAGCTTCTGGAACGTCCCTCACAGTCCACTGACTTCCACATTATTAGGAATTTGTGAGTA
>NW_019450435.1:0-795 GCF_002814215.2 Seriola lalandi dorsalis | reverse complement strand
TTAGACACACTGTATTTAATGGCAAACACTGTTCAAAAGTAAAAGCCTTTGCATAGATTACAGTGTTATTGTGCAAGTTTTCCAGCGAGACACCACGGTAATGGAAGCTTGTTTGCATCTTCGATTCTTCTATAATATGACAAAATATCTTGTCATGTCATATGAAAAATCCTGTTTCTGCATAAGCAGCCGTGCTACACTATGTGTCTGTGTAATAATGTGACTAGCTGTATATTAATGGTTCTCTTGCTAATATTTGCTAGCTGTCTTTGTATCCTGCTTGTGGTGTTTTATAAAAAAGAAATCAACTGGGGGTCAGGGAATGGAAACTCATTTGAATAAACTGGTAATTAATTGCATCTAGAGCTCTGCCTTCACCATTAATGCAACATGAGACAACAACACCATTTCCTCTCCAGACTAGCCTAGCGAAGCTTAGTTTGGCACAGATTTGTTCAGTAGAGTGGAAAGCCACAGTGCTATTGCCCAGCTGGATGCCAACAGCAGCTAGCCAGCTAGCTAGTCACCCTGCTGATCATGTTAGGCAATTAACATGCTAATTAAAAATCTCATTAAAATAAGGGAGGTATAAGAGAATGACCTGGGGCAGACTGCTGGGCTTCAATTAGGTCAAGACAACTCAGGGACTGTGTGTGACTGAGTGTGTTTGTGAGTGTGTTTGTGAGTGTGTTTGTGTGTGTGTGTGTGTGTGTGTGTGTGTGTGTGTGTGTGTTGTTGCTACCACTAGACCGTGGCATTGGTGTTGGCATATGGAGCTTGACAGAAAATGTCAAA
>NW_019450434.1:0-830 GCF_002814215.2 Seriola lalandi dorsalis | reverse complement strand
CATTAGTTGTATTAGATTTGTTTTTTCTTAGATTTTACATACAATCTTAAACTAGAGAACAAATTACATTAGGATATAAGTCTCATTTAGTTTTATAGGATTATTTCATGTTCATTATTCTATTGGATTTATTTATATTTGATTTGGATGAAAGTAGATTAGATTGAGTGAGAGATTTCTGTGGAGGAAGTGATTTCTGCAACAGAGGATTAACTGAATAAAAGGACCTGAAGAAGAAAAGGGCAAATTAACCAAATATAATAAACCATTAATTCCAACAGCATTCTCAATAAGAAAATGCAACAAGGAAATGTGAAAAAAAGTATGACGTGAGCAGCGCTTAGGAGGAAATGAAAGCAGAATGTGCAAAAATGTGAGTGAAATATGCAACAAATGAGTAAAATAAGACAATGGTGTTGAAATATTTACCAGCGTTAAAAGGAGGAAGGAGAAAGAAGTTTAAGGAAAGACGAGCGAGGCGAGGATACATGGGGGTGAAGAAAGAGAGGAAGACTAGGGGAGGAAGACTAGGGGAGGAAGAGGAAGTGAGTGATGAAAGGAGTGAGTGGAGAAAGGGATGGAAGGAGAGAAAGAAAGATGAAAGAGATGAAGAGGAGGGAAAGTGAGGCAGCGGGGAGCGAGATGAAGATCAAAGCGATGGATGAGGACGGAGGCGAGGGGACTGACGTTCACAAGTGTTTGATTCTGGGACATGGTGCTACAAGTGTGTGCGTGTGTGTGTGTGTGCGTGTGTGCGTGCGTGTATGTGTGTGTGTGTGTGTGTGTGTGTGTGTGTGTGTGTGTGTGTGTGTGTGTGTGTGTGTGTGTGT
>NW_019450433.1:0-941 GCF_002814215.2 Seriola lalandi dorsalis | reverse complement strand
AGAAAGAGAAACATGTTTTTTGGGACAAGACCAACAAAAATCACATCATCATCATCGTCATTTAAAAAAAAAAATTTCAGTGAAAAGGAAAATGCAAAAAACGATAATTTCCAACTGAAATCAGAACATCTGCCAAAATAATCACAATATGATTTTATTTTTTTTGTCGTGCAGCCCTACTACAACGCTCTTTAAAAAAGAATTCGCTGGTGCCTCTTGGTCATTTTAGATTCTTAATCTCTGAACTTTTCATTTCTGTTTGTACCTGTTTTAATTGATTCTTTTACATTATTTATTAATTGTATCTATATGTTTGTATTTTAACTGGTATTTTTATCTACTTGACATAATTGTAAGTGAAGGCTTTACCCTCACTGATTTTTGAGTTTAAATAAAGACATATAAATGTGAACTCCTTCACACAAATAATAAATCAATAAATAAAAATGACTATCCATGCCATGAGGAGCCACTTACAGACACTGATAACAATGTCCAAAGTCCGGATTGAGGTTGAATATCGGGAACAAAGATCCCAGTATTATCCTGGGAATTCTTAGCAAAGACAAAAAAAATACCCCCAGTAACTAGGTAGATTTAGCGCGTGTGTGTGTGTGTGTGTGTGTGTGTGTGTATGTGTTCACATACCACTTGTTTGTACTAAAACAAAGACACATTCTCTAAACCCCATTAACACTACAATGCAACTGCCGTAGTTAAATACTGAAGCCCAGCCTTAGAATGCTGTTGTGGAAACGAATTGATCAACTTCACTTTTCCATTTTAGGATAAAAGAGCAGTTTACACTCCTGCAGTGTGGGAGAACGTTCTGTAAAATATGTGTGAATGAGGCAAAATCTGTAAAATAAATCCATGCAGGTAGTTAAAGTGGCTTAAAAGGATAATTCGAAGTTTCTGGGAATTTGTTTTCTTGCTGAGAA
>NW_019450432.1:0-1007 GCF_002814215.2 Seriola lalandi dorsalis | reverse complement strand
TCAGTGCTCTGCTGATCCCAGCACCACAGGGAGAGTAGCAAAGGCCTGTAGCCCATTTGAGGAGCTCTGTCCTGGGCAGGCTAAACACAGACAGACCCCTCCACCACAGGAGCAAACATGAGAAGGATTGTAATCTCTGCTTGAAAACTCAGCATGTGATTGACATTCAGGCATGCACTATACATGACAATATGGTAATTAATTACATCTTCCTCTTTGATGGATTAACAGGGGTAAGTATTATGTGGGAGGATGAGTCTGTGAATAGATGGTTGTCATTGCAGTTTCCTCTGGTTGTTAATGACAGGTGGCAGCATGTGCAGGTGAGGAAAGAAAACTCAAGATGATAAAGCTTTCTCATACACCCACTCAGACACACACTCTGTGGAAGGTTAAAAATGTCCCTCTGAGTCACAAACAGTCATTTTAAAAATCGGTTGCAATCACTTTCTTCTTCTTTTCTTCCATCAGTGTGATTTATTTTCATGCTATCAAACAACATTGCATTCCTCAGTGTTAGCAACAGACCCACAGATACCTTTAGTCATTTTAACTGCACTGCAATCGTTGTGCCCAGCTACAATAACACAGTGCCCTGTGAATTACCATCAGTTTATCAACCTGTTACACAAGCTGACGGGAGGAAGGGGAAAGGCTAAAAAATACCACTGTGTGGTATTTTGACAATTTTGTGATGTTCTTTCTATACAACAAACATGGGACAGCTCTCTTTGAGCTTTCACACATATAAGGTACCGACCGGTAGCTTGTATCTCAGACTCTTTACTGACAGAGAGTCAACATGGTTTGTGATGGTTTCTGAGACACACACACAAAAAATGAAGAAGTGATGCCCCAGAAACCAAATATAACCTAGATTTAGAGGATATCACTTGATGGGGGGGGGAAGTTTGTCAAGTTTTGACATGTTACAAACTTTGTTTGCTCACATTCACTTTTTATATCTCTGTGACACCTGATCACATGTCTGGTTCTCAGATTTCTGC
>NW_019450431.1:0-823 GCF_002814215.2 Seriola lalandi dorsalis | reverse complement strand
GTAACACGTATGTACACACAGTAACACGTATGTACACACAGTAACACGTATGCAGAGACAGCAGCTGACCTTTGTTGGGCCTCCACAGTCGCTCCATGCCGTGTCTCATCAGGACGATTCGGGCGAGCTCGGTGAACGACTCTGTGATGTTGAAGTTACACAGCGGACTGACCTCGAAGAAGGTGACGCCCAGCTTCTCCGCGTACACCTGCGCCTGCTCCGTGGTCACCTGACGCTTGTAGGCCAGGTGGAGACGGTTCCCCACCAGGATCTTGGGCACCCCCGGGGCATGCTGGGTAAACAGGAAACAGGAAAAGTCACTAATGTGTGTTTTTCTCCTGACTGATTCAGAAAGGTGACCTCTGACCTCACTGACCTCATCTATCTCTTTGATCCACCTGTCAATTCCATCAAAGGACCAGCGGTTGGCGATGTCGTACACCAGAATAACTCCCTGAGGAGCAGAGGAGGAGGAGGAGGAGGGAGAGCAGACAAAAAAGGAGAAGAAATTACAGTTTACTATAATTTTTGAACAATGAAGTCACTTTGAAACAAAACAATGTCATCTGTCAAGTTTCCATCCAAATATATAGTATATAAAGAGACAAAATCACCACAAAGAGACACATTACCACCACAAGGAGACTAAAACCTCCACAAATGGACACAAGTTACAAAAAGATGCAAAACAACTACAATGCGACTCAAAATAACCTAAAAAAAGAGGAAAATTACAACAAAGAGACACAGAATGACAAAGACCTTTGTAAATGAAATTGAAGACCATTTTTATGAGGGAACTAAATCCAGTGCTTTTTAACAC
>NW_019450430.1:0-874 GCF_002814215.2 Seriola lalandi dorsalis | reverse complement strand
AAACAAACAAACAAACAATCAAATGTATTAAATTAAAATGTTCTCACATCTCCCGAGTGCTATCTGGTCAGATAGGGTCATGAGAAGGACATGGCATCTGGTCATGTGAGTGCATCAGCCTTTACCTCATCCCTGTGATCATACGGTGTTTTCGGCGGGGCGCTGATCAGGTGGAAAAAAAAAGACTTCCATCATCCCTCCTCTAACTTGAATTACACCACAGGAATTTCCTTCCTGCAGAACATTTGAGTCAGTCACCCTGTCAGGGATTACCCACGAGACCTAGGTGTGGCTGCATGTGTTTTTGTGTTCATGCGAAAGTGTCTAATTTAAGCCTTTGCAATCACTTTACCATCGTGCCTCATGTTCCAAGTGTGAAATCAAATTAATAAGATCTTAAATCTAATTCAGGAAAACGGGCAGCTGGTGTGCCCAGTAGCATGGTGATGGTAGCTACCATTAGCAAACTTTACCTAGATATTAACAGACAGTTTGCTGATGTTATGACTAAATGTTTGACCACCAAAATCTAATCAGTTCATCCTTGAGTCCCAGTGAATGTTTTTGCCAAAGAAGTTCAATAAAGGCATCACTGAGATATCGCGTCCACGAGAATGAGACGGACGAACGTACACAGACAGACAGACGACCTAAAAACAATACGCCAATGGTGCCACCTGTGCTTTAATATTACCGTTCTCAACCGTCCATACAGTAGCTTATGGTAAATGAGTCTCATTTAACTCCACCACTGTACATTTCAGCAGCTCCTCAACATATTGTTAAACCATAAGCAGCGTCACACGCAGCATGTGTGAAATGTGTGTGCAGACTTTGTGTTAACTATAGTAACCACACCACTTTTTTTTTTTTT
>NW_019450429.1:0-1040 GCF_002814215.2 Seriola lalandi dorsalis | reverse complement strand
AAAAATTTGTCATAGTATAGTAATGCATAAAAATGTCAAAAATGTTATAGTATAGTAACACAAAAAAGTCAGTTAGAGTTGCCAATTAACCTAATGTCTATGTCTTTTCACTGTGGGAGGAAGGCGGAGTATCCGGAGAGAATCCACACAGGCACAGGGAGAACATGCAAACTCTACCCAGAAAGGCCCCAGGGTTGTGTTCAAAACCAGAATCTTCTCACTGTGAGGCAACAGTGATTCTCTTTTCAGAACCTTGAATGATTGCTTTAGTTCTCTCATACGAGCTAAGAGAAGAAAAAAACATGTCTTTAAATTTCTACACCACAGCTTCAGTCTGATGTCAAAAAAAACCATCTGCATGCTCACCTGTGTTTCATAGCTTAATGGATATATGTGGATCCCAATGATATATTGTCTGACACTGAGGCTCAAAATACCCTTTAAAAATGTTATTCCTCAGAAATCTAAGTCAGGTGTGGAGCTTCTGTGTGGTGTGGTAAAGACTGTAAAAGCACAAAGAGCAGTTAGACATATTGAGGGCAGATCCATCTCAATCAAAAAAATAACAGAAATGTGGGAGAACGCCTGGATATACGGGAAGTGTCTGCAACAGAACCAGGGCCATGAATTAGACATTGCTTCAGTTGTGGCCAGAGGATTTTGTGTAAGCACAAATTTATGCATCAGTATTTGTAACAAGCTCCTGTCTTTTGTCTGTCTTTTTTGGTTGCTTGCGACTAACTGCTTTTGAAATGATACCCATAATGGTTTTTGAGAGAAACATCCAGTCACAAAGCTTAAAATTCTTAAATTTGCTGGAAAAATCCATCTGTATCTGTTAACTTGTGGCTGGATAAGATAAGGATCTGACTTTGTGGCTCTGACAGGAGTCCTGTCTATAGTACAGTGGGATAACCCAGAGCTGTGAGCTTAACACTTGCCAACTGAACAGCTTTAAACGTCTGGACTTTGAGGCACTAGCTACATTGATTTCTGCAGCTGTTTTCAAAGGGAAGCTCTTGGGTGAAAAGAATTTACGT
>NW_019450428.1:0-780 GCF_002814215.2 Seriola lalandi dorsalis | reverse complement strand
TCATTCTAACTTGGACTTACCAATGGTGGTGTTGGTCTTCAGTCAGTCCACCACTTTGGTCCAGTCTGAAATATAAAATGATAAATAACAGTAGGATTTATGAGATGGAAATCTGTGAGATTGTATCCACATGACTTTTCCTTCAGCACCACCATTAGATGGTGAACATTGTACCTGCTGAACATCAGCATGTTACCATCGACACTTTGAACATGTTAGCGTGGTGATGTTAGCATTTCATTCAAAGCACCGCTGTGCCCAAATACAGCGTCACAGAGCTGCTAGCGTAGCTGTTGAGTCTGAATTTGGTTCCACACTGAGTCTCTTGATGGCTTGTGAAGTTTCTTGATGCTTTTCACAAAGAAACCATCTTGACATCATGGCAGAACTAGTTCTAGTCAGGCAGGAGAAGATATTGTTGACAGGCCTGATGTTTTGAAGAAGATTTTTCCAGCTGTTATTCTGTCACATTATAAGTAAAGTTGGTAAAATTTTGTCAGTGCACTTTGTTTGTGCACACTGTAGAGGTGACGTATAACCGACATCTTTGATTTGAGTTGTACAGATGTCACATAGGTGAAGAATCAATGTCCCCATTATTCAGTGTAATCCACAGACCTCACTGTCAACAGTTTGCATTGACAACTTGAAGTTTGTATCATCAGGAGTAACCAGGACACTGTTTAAGAAAAGACGTTTCTTGATAGAGCAAAGTGTGTGTGTGTGTGTGTGTGTGTGTGTGTGTGTGTGTGTGTGTGTGTGTGTGTGTGTGTGTGTGTG
>NW_019450427.1:0-755 GCF_002814215.2 Seriola lalandi dorsalis | reverse complement strand
GTTTCTTTTTTGAATTTTAAGAATTATTTTCCTTGACCTTTCACATCAACAAAAGCTCTTTGGGAAAACAGCAATTTTTAATAAAAAATGAGATTTTGTTTCATCCACAAAAGAAATAAAATGCAGCATTTTCCATCTTCCAGACTGTCTTATTTGTAGATGTAAAGCAAAGGAGGCAGGAAAATCCTGTGTTTGCTTCTCGTGGTTGTTTCTCTGTGACACACATTAGACTCAGCAGGATCTGACGTGAGTCTTCAGATGAAACGTATCCAGATGTCACAGAGACATTATTATTGACATAATGCTTGAAATGCAGTATTACGGAGGGAAATGCGGCGGCAGACCTCCTCCCTGCTCCTTGTTGGTGTTTTGAGATCGGCGCTGACACACATCACAGTCAGCAGGATTGGAGGTTATATTCATAAATTTAAAAACGCATCTGTTGACTTTGCAGTGTGAGACTGAGAAATTACAAAATGAGGTGACACGGTGCTGACACGACACAACGCTGCGTTACCATTATTATAATATTTGCTTACCATCACAGAACATGATGTCGTCCCATGTTCAGTCGAGTTTAATGGAAATCAGGATTCAAGCCTCCGTCAGGACGTGATGTTAGCTGCAGCTGCTGAGGGTGGACGCTGTTTATATCTGATTATATCTGTTAGCAGTGGTACTGTAGCGGTAGCAGTAGTAGCAGAAGTATTAGCAGTGGTAATGTAGCAGTAGTAGCAGAAGTATTAGCAGTGGTA
>NW_019450426.1:0-1161 GCF_002814215.2 Seriola lalandi dorsalis | reverse complement strand
GTCACAGTGTATGAACATGTTACTACTTGTGTAATTACTATAATCATCATATCGACAGGTGAAGCATCACCTCCCCACTTCTCTTTCTTCAGAGTGGGGGGAGGGGCGGGGCGGGGAGATGAGATGCTGTCTGGGGTCGGTTTTGGAGGGAAAATGGTCTCGGTGGGCGAATACAGCACTGCAAGGCATCATGGGAGGATGGAGTGACAGGGGGCCTGTTTATGTATTCATTGATTTTCTCTGACCTGACAACATGACTCCACCCATGCCGTCCTGAGGCGAGGCATGATGGGAGCTGAGGAACCTGAACCTGCTGAGACTCACATTTTAACTGTGTGAAAGCAGAGAACTGACACCTGAACAACAGGCTCCATGTCAGTCTGATCTATGCATTAAAATGAGTTTATAATATTTCTTCATCTGAGTTTATAATATTTATTTATCTATAATATTTATCAATCTGAGTTTATAATATGTATTTATCTGAGTTTATAATATTTATTTATCTGAGTTTATAATATTTATTTATCTGAGTTTATAATATTTATTAACCTGAGATTATAGCATTTATTTATCTGACTTTATAATATTTGTTACGTGTGTTTATATTATTTATTAATCTGAGTTTATAATATTTATTAATGAGATTATAATATTTATTTATCTGAGTTAATAATATTTATTAATCTGATATTATAATATTTATTTATCTGAGTTTATAATATTTATTTATCTGAGTTTATAATATTTATTAATTTGATATTATAATATCTATTAATCTGAGTTTATATTTATTAATCTGAGATTATACAACATGATGCTCTGTTTTGAAGGTATTTGAAGATATTAATAGTTAATTAATATTAATGATGAAAATAATCGTTAGCTAAATAATTAAATAAAAGATTCAGCTGCAACAGTAACATCCTGCTTTTATTTTAAGAGTCCATATTTTCCTCTAGTCCTTTTATTTTGAAGGCTCTGAGCCTCTCTTCTGATTGACTGACCGTTTTCTGAGTGATCCAATAAAAATATAGCCGATGTCAGGTAAACACTTAACACAGTTGGATGGTGGGTCCAGGTGGGCGGGGCTTGGTGACTGCCTTGTTGTGACATCACAAAGTTCCAGAAGTCCTGACGGCTGGTTTTAAGGCTCAGTTT